>NC_056731.1:467747721-467825221 GCF_019279795.1 Protopterus annectens
GGGGAGGGGGTGTCATCATGACACAACAGTGCACTGAAGCAGAGATCCAAAGCATGCTATAAATGGCTGTATCTGTACACAGTCAAGGTCAGGAACTGTGGCAGATATAACCCTGACTCCACAGCAATAGTGATGGCACTGTGTGACCTCCAAGGGATGTGCACATGAGTTGACCTTGCAATCACATGAGTTGACCTTGCAATCATGCAGAGGTGGGTGTCATTTGTAGGGCAGACTGACCAAATACTGGCAAATGCAGATAGCCCATGCTAGTATACCCTTGCCAGGAATAGTGACTGTTGTAATACACATAACAGTAGGTGCAACAAACCATCATGATAAGGGCGTGCACACATATGCACCCACAAAGTGTATGCATCTCAATCAGCATCTGCACAACTAACACATTTGTTTGACACTGCATTTGATTGTATAGGACATATGTCACATATCAGGTACGTGTAATGTTAACATATGCAGTAATGTGGTCCCATGGCATATCAAGGAAGATGGTGTCATATCAATAAGAGTGGGTACACTCCCCATAGCCATGGTAAGGTTTGAAGGTTCTCAGTGTAATTGTATCGTATTGGCCATACATCCACCGCTGATGATGAGATCTGTAAATCAGACATCAGGCATTTACAAATGACATCTATCCACATTATCATCCCAGGTATGTGTCGGACAACCACATAGGGGCTGTGAGCAGCAGAGCAAACTTAACTGACACAGTAATACACATTCAGCAATGGTGTGTACACCTGTGAGGTATGGTGCACAGTACATGCCAGGGTGCCAAACAGGTGCACAGCAATACTGTGTACATGGGTGGAGTGTGTTCCAGGGGAAGGGGCATCACATACTAACACAACTCATGCATCACAGAGATGTATAATGTTGCTAGCAGGGATTGCCTATAGTTGTACTGCATGCTGTTGAGTGCCATATGTCATGCATGTTGACAGATAGGTAATGGAAGGTCTGTGTGTAATATCTTTGTGTAACCTCATCTGTAAGTGTGTGTGTGTGTGTGGGGGTTATTTTGTCTGTAAGTACAATCTGGTGGATTGGAGGGGGGTTGATGTATGTAGGATGTGTGTGTGTGTGTGTGTGTGTGTGTGTGTGTGTGTGTCCATGTATGCAGATGTGTGACTGTGGGGTTGTTCATACCTCTCAACTTCCCTTTAAAGTCGTGCAGTACATGGACATGGATAGACACATGAGACACCAAGAATACTTTTCTGATATGTAATCTCAGGACAGCTGAAAATATAATAAGGTCTTTAGCATGGAACATGCATTGGGAGGGAAACTAGACACTAAGGATATTGTTATAATTGCAATCAGCAGAAAGGTGAAAGAATACCCACGTATGCAGCACTATAGATGAATTGGGGAATTACTAGACAACACCAGAGAGTGTTTCCAAATATTACTGTAGTCCACATAAAAAGTTAATAGAGCAACAGATCTTGCATCTACTGAACAATAGTTATGTATGACACTCCAGTGCATGACATTATTGAGTGACTGTAGTAGCCCCTAATGTATGGGGGCTATGCTCAAGATGTCTGGACAAATCCAGGGTGAACACTGGATGATATCAGGGATTCTTGAAAAACTGACTCCAATCAAGTGAAAGATGTAATGGAGTAACAGGTCATGTTTTGTGATCACTTTTCTAGGCAATTAGAAGAATGATACCTTAATGATTGGTATTATTGACTGTAAGTATCCAAGACTGATGCAGGATGGGGAACCTAAGAGAATAAACTAGGGACAGTCTGTAAACTCAGGGACAGGTAAGTATTATGGTGGAATGTCAGGGTGTGTGTGTGTGTGTGTGTGTGTGTGTGTGTGTGTGTGTGTGTGTGTGTGTGTGAAAATGATGATAGGTGTGTTGAGGCTCAAGCAGGGTTGTCAGAGGCTGAAGCTGCGCCATCGTTTGACATCCTGCTGTTATCCACCCCATCCATGCACACAGTCACAGTGCCTGTACATACCCCATCACCAGTGGCCATAGTAGAGGGATGACAGTTGGCGGTTGGTGGCATGCAACAGGAGAGTGTGATATCTATGGCACGTGTGCCTAGACACAGCAGCCATAGCCAGATGTCTGACAGGGTACCACATAGGCAGATGTACAGGGGTGCTCGTTGGAGGGCTGCTGGTCATCATGCCCCTGGCAGACATGCCACATCTGGTACCACCAGGTGCATGTTTTAGGCTGTCATGGAGAAGCAGGCATGTATGGAACGGTACACCAGACAGGCTCTGAGGCTACAGAGGGCTACTCTTTCAGCTGTTACTGACATCTGTGATCTTGCAGGTGCCCTTCATTATTATACAAAGGTCATGGATAGATGGTGGGGTGAGATGATAGGATTCCTCGACCGTGGATTGTCTGTGCTCGAGCATGAGGTGGGAGAGGTGCAACAGCCACATGGACGTAGGCCAGCAACATCAACAGCTGGAGGTTGACGTGGACATACAAGGATACCAAGCCGCTTCTCTAGTGGCAGTACCAACCCCAGCACTGCAGGGGGGCACTGTCCACACCACACCACAGCATGCCATGTGCACGTGGCCCTGGCCATTCCCAGGAGGGACCTGGTTCCAGCGGACATATGTCATCATCAGGGGAGAGTACCATATTGTGGCTTGTACCTGGACATGCCCCTGGAACCCGTGGCAGGCACAGTTTTTGTGTCCATGGCCAGAGGCAGTGAACTGCACACCCTGCCAAGTATGGTCTGCAGCTGTCCAACAAACACCTGTATAGGGCAGCCACATGGCAGAACTGTGTGCATGCATACTCACACATAATACAAACACAGCTAGGGCAACCCCATACCTACACACATCACATCACCATGGCCATATCAATAATTAAAACCCCTCACTCAAACACATGGTGTCAAACGTATGGCTCAGCCTAGGTCTCTGGCAAACCAACAACACACCCTGTGCATATGACGATACCTGTGCCACATCCCTGTCATCCATAACATCGATGCAGGCACAGGCTAATCTGGTTCTGATGCACATGGTGACTGTACTATGGTGTACCAATGTACTGCTGTGTAACATGTTGTCAGCAGTAAAGTTTAATGCTTACATGTCAGGAAGTCTGCTGTCGTATCCTACAAGGGGTATGGCACTGTGATGACACCTTGGCTGTGCCATATCCTGGGTACAGGTGAGCACATGTCACAGGTCTTTATAACAGTTACTGCATGTGCCACATGGCTGATAGGTCTGGGGGGTGGTGTATACAGGTGAGTGCATGGTGGCTGCTGTTAGCAAATGAACAGCAACACCACAAACTAGAGAAAACGAATACCGGGAGGTAGTAGCTCACAGGAACACCACAGTTCAATGGAAATAAATCCAGCAGTTCTTAATTAATCAAGTCTAAACGCAACTTTATTTGTAGCGAAAACGCTTTTATTTTTTGGTAATAAAGTTGCGTTTAGACTTGATTCATTAAGAACTGCTGGATTTATTTCCATTGAACTGTGGTGTTCCTGTGGGCTGCTGTTAGCAGCCCTTCTACAGTGGACAGTGGTAAGTGTGCTGGGTGGTACACACCACATGTTTGTGTATAACACACACAGAGGCTTTGGTGTTGATGCAATACACAGAGAATACTGTACACATGGATGTATGTACCTGTGCAAGTAACACATTGTAGCCTATATTATTCCAGCAAGCCAGAAGAGGCACAACACATTGGGGAATAAACAATCCACTAGTTTAATGTCATTGATGATGGTACTGGCAGGGTATATGTCCCCATTCCCAATGTAGTGCAATCCTCAACTCAGTAAACATATGTGTGCTGGTGTGGGTGGCACACCCCTACCCTTTGGAGGATGAGAGGTGCTGTAGAATCGCAGATAGTGTGATAGACAACCTGTTAACATGAACTGTACAGTTTTATGATCAGCTAAGTGGGGAGATACACTCAACAGTAACTGTAATGATGGTGGCTGTGTTCACAACAGCCACACCCAATTATATACCGAAACCAGTATTGCTGCACACCTATACAGTGGGGAAGAGGGCATTTACACATCTAACACTAGTTGTGATGGAATGTATGTCCACAGGATGATACCTGTGAAATCTTAGCATATGCCAGGCAGTTCTCAGACAGATGACCTCCTGGGACATGTATATTCTGCAAACTGAAGTAGATTCCTTTACATATACATACACTCATACTTGGCAACACTGATGATAGTGGTACTCTGTTGAGTCGATGCTATTTGTTACGGTTTACATTGTGTCGGACGTGTATGTGCACATAAACTCCCACATCTGGTGAAGTCTTTTCAAATGAAAACGTAATATTGGAGGTGTTAATGTTTTTTTGTTGATTTGTTCATGATTACGGTATTTACTTTTGGATTAAAGCATTTTACCTGACTACTTTCTGTCGCTTTATTGTTTCACCAGACCTGGGAACCTTTTGTGTTTATTAATCACCATAAGTACACAGACCTCACTACTGTACACACTATGACAGAATGTCCAGGTTTTGTCCTCATATATAACCCCTACTATACATAACATGTCTAGCAGTCTGATATCTCACTGGCTTGTTATCAGGTATGATGTCAGTAAAGGTATACTAAACATATGCACCTCTTACTGCATGACATATGTACAAAGGTTGACAGAGTTGTAGCTGAAGACACAAACACAGAGCCAATATTGACATGTTGCTGTGATAACCTCATACATTTACTGGTGTAACAGGGTTTTTTGTGACATATGTCCTGTGAGGGATATGAAGTCAGTAACTCTCATGGCTGTCACCATGTACTGACTGCAATCCTCAGACTATGCTTTTGCAGTGCTGAAGATAGGTAATCTGTGAGTAACACAACACACTTACATTTCTATGCAGTTATTGCATGTGCCACAGAGCTCACATGTTGGGGAACTGTCCAAATGTATATTTGATGGTGAGTGACATCAGCAACAGTGATAAAGGAGGGATAAGGTAAGTGTAGTACATGTGCCTGTCCACAAGAACAGGTGTCAAGGATGACACATCCACACTCTCTCAGGGCCTCACACACATTATCATAGTTGGCAGGGTCAAGATTAGAATTCCTACCTAACTAGTTTGCTACACTACCATATTACACAGGTATCACATGCACCACAGAGGTTATCAGGCTGATATATGGGCAAAGGGTATATCAAGGTGTCTGACATCAGAAGGCATGCTTCAGTAGGCCAATGGGAGGTGTAGTGAGTGTGAATAACATCCAAATCATTATACTCCACACATAAACGGACACAGGTTTGCCAGTACTGACATGCATGGGTGCATTGCTTCACAGGTGCGTAGTGGTTGACTGTGCCAGAAGGCTGTACAAGGCTAGGTAAAGGGTATACCTTGGCATCAGGACACATGACAATGGTCTGCAGTGTGGCTCAGGGGTGTAGTCGCTGGATTGGCCCACACAGGTGGGTATTGTATTCACCATCCACTCATCTGGGTTACTGTTGTGGGTGGCCAGTGCTGTGTAATGCTTACCATGTATGTGTTCTATATTCCATAACATGGATGGTGTCTGGGATGTGCACACATCCCACATGCATGTTCTGTGACATGTGGAAGTGTACCTGGGGTGTCTGGGGCATGTTATGTGGACAGATTGTTATAATCTGATATGCCATTCCTGACCTCATGTGTTGAGAACTGGCAATGGAATCCAGGCTAACCCTGCACCTACATTGACAGCATGATACAGGTATTCACTGGTGTCAATGTCATCTGTCCATACAGGGCATGTGTGTAAGG
Source organism: Protopterus annectens (assembly GCF_019279795.1). Classification (NCBI taxonomy): domain Eukaryota; kingdom Metazoa; phylum Chordata; order Ceratodontiformes; family Protopteridae; genus Protopterus; species Protopterus annectens. Next base: position 467,753,546 of record NC_056731.1, read on the forward strand.
CATGGTATTTCCTTTGTGGGTTACATTTGCTGACTCTACAGTTGTTGCAGGCAACCAGTGGGGAACATAGCAAAGGACCACTGTATGCAATGATTTGCCTGTTGTAGGGTTGGGACAGGATGCCATGTCCTCTATAGTCCACTGCAATCACATCATGGTTACTATCTGTGGGCAATATGCAGGGAACTACCAACATAGTGGTTGTTGCCTAGCCAAGTGTGTTTGTGTATGAGACCTGGATGGAGAGTGTTCTCTGGGAAATAGAAGGGTTGCCTATATTGTTCCCCAATCCACGATGTCACATGTAGGGGTATGGATTGTCTACACCAGCCTCTCTGTTGTTTGACATCTGTTGTCCTTGTAAGGTAGACATTGCAACATATAATAGGCCCACCGTATAAGAAATTTGCAAAACCTGCTCCACAATGAGTCCTGTTATTACACACTCACAGCTACCTCCATACAGGATACTAATGACAAACACACACACAGAGTCTCACAGTTGCCATGTCTGGGATTAGAACTCCTACATCACATTATAGCATTATGCAGTTGTAGCACACAAAACTGAGCTTACTGGGCTACTCTTTCCCCAAAGGTGTATTATAAGGTGAATGACATTAGCAGGCTTGCCAAAGTACACCAATGGAAGTTGTAGTGACTGTGAATGGCCTCAAAAGCATTGCTCCCTACACAGACAAACCACACACCCACCCACCCACACACACACACACACACACACGCACACAGAGTTTCCATGTCTGGGATTAGAGCTCCTACCTAACTAGTACATCACACTACAGCATTATGCAGTTATAGGATGCACCACAGAGCTTACTGGGCTACTCCTTCCACAAAGGTGTATTTTAAAGTGAACGACATCAGCAGGCCTGCCAAAGTAGGGCACTGGAATTTGTAGTGACTGAATGGCCTGAAAAACATTGATTCCTAGACAGACAAACACATATACACAGAGTTTTACAGTTGCCATGTCTGGGATTAGAACTCCTACCTAACTAGTACATCACACTACAGCTTATGCAGTTATAGCATGAGCCACGGAGCTTACTGGGCTACTCCTTCCCCAAAGGTGTATTTCAAGGTGAATGACATCAGCAGGCTTGCCAAAGTAGGGCAATGGGGAGTGTAGTGACTGTGAATGGCCACAAAAGCATTGATTCCTACACACACACACACACACACACACACACACACACACACACACACAGTCTCACAGTTGCCATGTGTGGGATTAGAACTCCTACTTAACTTGTATATTACACTATAGCATTACGCAGTTATAGCACATGCCACAAAGCTTCTAGGGCTACTCCTTCACCACAGGTGTATTTCAAGGTGAATTACATCAGCAGGCTTGCTAAAGTAGGGCAATGGGGAGTGCAGTGTGTGTGCATGGGCCATAAACCATTCAACTGGAAGCAGACACAACACTCAGGCACACACAGGTTTAAATTTAACAGGTACGTGTATACAACTGTTAGATGAATAATGATGTGTACAGTCATGTTACACAGTTATCAAAAGCACCACAGATACTATAGTGCTGAGGGATACCAGAGGCAAATGTCTACAGTGATTGACATTTGCACATCATGTGGTTTTAGCCAATTGGATGTGTGCTGGGTGGGACAGGCCTCATGATGGGAAGCTCTTTGTCACTCTCTGTCACTGTCTTCCACACATCTATGTATGTGTAAGTTTGGCCTATTATAGTATGTTGTCCTTGGATATATGTGTGTATTCCTATCCAATGTGTATGCAAAGCATAACTGGTATGCACTGTGGAGTGTGTGCACAAACATATGTGACTGTCAGATATGTATTGTCCACTGTTGTTGCCAGACATGGGCTTCATTTCTGTAAGTGTGGGAGCATGCCCAGTATGACATTTCATTATTTTGTTGTCAGACATGGGCTTCGTTTCTCTGTGTGGGAGCATGTACAGTATGACCTTTTGTATTCAATGTGTGAATCCATTCCAGGTAGGTTGTACTCCAGTGCAGGCTTTTGTGTTCTAGACCTACAGCTAGTAACCTGTTTCTGTGGGATATCTGTAGACTGGTTGACAATATGGGGTCAAAATGGGCAAAGTATAGTGGGTTATTGTAGGCAATTGTGTCTGTGCTGCTTCTGTTACATGGTTTTGGTGTTAGCAGAGATATTTTGACATATGTACTGTTTTACACTGTGATGTTTTATGTCATCAGCTACGGTCAGGTATACATATTTGCTTGCAATAATTTCCTGGGGAACACAAGGTGAATGAAGCTGTGTCCAGTATTGTGGTCTGCAGCCTACATATTCTTGCACAATCATGCCATTCTGGAGGGGAAGCTGCAGACACTTGCTGATGGGTCTGTGTAAATGGTTCAGCACCTTGGTACAGTGGTGGCTGAGGATCCCATGCTTGTACATCCATCGATGTAACAGTATAGCCATATCCTGCTATGGCCATACCTCACAGCTGTACAGATTCACACAGGTTACCCAGAGGCAGGGCTCATATTTCTGGTCATTACCCCTTCACATTGTGGTTTACAAGCAGGTTTGTAGCCACCCATTTCTGTGTTTGCAGGCATGGATAGTATGTGCACACAGCCGAGTTTCAGACTTCACACTCTCCATGGTGTCCATGCTCCTAGCCCCCCCTCTATTATTCTATCCTCTTCAAAACATTATGCAAACATTATCTAATAAGTTCCCTACAGTTATCACTTCATCCCAGCAGTATTTTGGGGTTGGTCCACAGTTCATGCAGTAGGACATGGTGAACATGTTACTGGGATTTGTTGACATGGCCTTGCATTTGGGTTCTGTGGACTGTGTTATATTGTTATTTGGGAGTCCATGAGATAACATACATTGGCAGCACGGGGTGAGAGACAGGCCTTTGACAGAGGACTGTAGGGCATTTGGTAGTGATGCAGGCCATCTGTAGCAGGCCATTGCATTGTGTCACTCCTACAGTCCCAGGCTGCAAGCCACTATATTCCCCTGCAGTGACAGGGTAGGTGTGCAAGGTGTTAATGTCAGTAGTTTCTGTCATTATTGATCCAGTTGTGTGGATACTGGCAGGGTGCTGCTTACAGCTAGGGATACACCTGCATGGGACACCTCTTCAGCATGCTGCATTCTGTGGCTATTCCCATACAGAGGTGGGGGTCATATTGTACTTATTCCCAACAGCAGGGATAAGACTTGTGAGGTACCTGTGGCTGATGGTGAGGTGAGCTGGGTGCATATGTGCTATGGAAGCTACTTGCAGCTGACTCACAGATATACATGGGGCATTCCACTTATGCTGGCTTGTGCAGGGACATCAGCAGTTTCTCAATACTTCATAGCTGTGACCTTTGTGGTCTGCCAGTGTCTGGCCAGACGACATTGGTATTCAATACTACAAACCCAACTAATGTGCTGCTAATATGTATTTACAATTCCAAAGGTGTTTCCATTTGACAGTAACATTTTATACATTGTCTGTCTAGGGTACTTCCACCTGTGTAATGTTTATATGTCTGGGCCCACATTCATGCCATGTCCATTTTTCAGATGGTGACAGATATTACATCCCAACAATTACTAAGGCTTACTGCTGGAATGTGTCTTGCTGGGATGCATTGTGTTTGGCACTGCAGTTGTGAGAACTTGGCCCTGTCATCAGCAGTACTGGCCAATGGCCACCAGGACAAAACCCACCATGCCTACATGCTGACCACTCTCGCACAATATACAACACACACAGCCCTGCATATTGTACATGTGCTACAATCTATCCTGCTACTTTGGCCAGCTCAGGTCATCTGTGCTCCACTGTTATTATACCTACACATACCTGTTACTACATTTCTACATAGAATTGTGGGGGGGACACCTGACAACTGTACACATTTGCTATGACTGTACTGGTATGTCAGGTACTCCATTTCATTCTGTATTCTGACCTATCATGCAGACTAGAGGCATATCAGTGTACTACAGTTCTTAGGTTTTATTGACCTACATTTCAGTTTCAGATTTCTTACCCTTCATAACTAACATCCCACTGCCTGACCCATTGTAGTCTGTCTGTGTAGGGCTGGAAGGGGGCTGTTCTCCATAGCCATCAGAGGCCTTAGTACAGCCTTTCTTTGTGTTTGTCTACACCTGTCCTGCTGGCTGAGACTGTTGTTGGGTATGTGAGCCTCACTGCCTGGCATGTGTGTGTCCTATGGACACACATTTGGCCCACCAGATTTCCCGCAGTGGGTTTTGTCACCTTGTCTAGTACTGGCTACTATGGTGACACTAGTATTTGTTACAGATTTCATGATGCAAATAAAGCTGTCTTCTATCTGCTGGCATCCCATTCAGCCACCCAATTCCCTTTCATGCTCACATCCATACCATATACACAAGTAACAAAACATACTACTCCATTCGGCAGTTGATAGGGAGAATGACTTACCTTGTGGCTGTGCCAGTATTGAGGATGGTGCTGGAGGGCTGACTATGTTGGATGCACGTAGTACACTCCCTATACATGGTTAAGCACAGGTAGTGTCATGTTTGGCATCCTTTTTAATGTATATGTGAGTCAGAGAGAGATGTCATTCCCTGGGTTCCTACCGTGCAGGGTATGTGCTATGAGTACCCTCTTTGCCAAGACCTGGGCATACTGGGCATGCCTCCTTCTGCCTACTGGTGCAGGCTCAAGTTGTTCTTCCTCTGAGTCACTCTGTGGCTGTCCAGGCATTGGCAGTGGTGGTGGTGGTGGGGGGGGCTGTGTGGCCCTGCCCCGTGCTGTTCCTGCTGCAGCTGTTTCCGCAGGATCATATTGTGTAGCATGGCACATACGATGACAATTTGGGTACTAGTAGCTGGTGAGTATTGCAAGGCTTCACCGGATATGTCCAGGCACTGGAACCATGACTTGAGCATCCCAAACACACTCTCTATTATGATTCTGGTCTGTGCATGTGCCTCATTATGGAGCTCTTGTTCGGGTGTGTGTGCATTTCTGATGGGTGTCATCAGCCATGGCTTCAGTGTGTAACCAGCATCCCTCACTAGGTGGCCATATAGGATGTCCTCATTGGCAAATCTCTGGTACAGCTGCGTCATATGCCAGATGTGGGAGTCGTGATAGCTTCCAGGGCAGCCAGCACACACATTCATTATAATTTCCTGGGCATCGCACATGACCTGGCAGTTGATGGGGGGGAAGCCCTTGCGGTTTATGTAGACTCTACCCTGCTCGCCGGGTGGTGCTTTGATGTGTATGTGCGTGCAGTCTATAGCACCCATTACCTCAGGGTATTCTGCTATTTGGTGGAATAGACGCATATTGCTGGTCAACGCCTCACAGGTTTTGAGGAAATATATGTGCTCTCCGGCATGTGCTGACATGGCATCCAGGAACTGGTGGAGTACCGTGGATGCTGATGCCTGTGAGATCCCAATGATATCCCCAGGTGGCCTTTGGAAGGTACCTGTCGCTAGTATTCTTAGGCCTACACATACCTTATTATCCACTTGAATGGGTTCCCCTCTGTTGGTTCTGTTTGTGAGGCGTGGCTGGCACAGCTCAACAATTTGCTGTAGGAGGTCCCTGTCCACCTTATAGTGCTCCACTATCTCCAGCTCATGTAGCCCCTGGTAGATTACCCTGGCACTGTACACGCTTCTCCTTCTCCTTCTCCTCACTGTGGGTTTGTCATCAGCATTCTCATCCTCACCACCCTCAGCCTCTTCCACATGTTGATTTATGATAGCAAATGCAGCCCCTATCATTTTGTTGCTTTTGTTAGGTAAAATTTCCCCATTTGCATACACCAGTGGTGTAGAGTTTGTGGGAAAAAACAGAGGGAAAGGTGTTTGCATAGTTTATAGTATTGTGCTGTGCTGGGCTGGGCTGGGCTGCTGCCTGTGTAATTGGCTGATTCTGATGCATTTCACCAGCCAGCTATGCTAGTTCTCCTTGATTATCTTCCTACTGCCGTTTTTCCTTCCCGTTGCTTTCCTGTTTAAGCCCAGAGGTGTGATGTGCACAGAGCTGCTACTTCCTGGTTTACTTTTTTTTTTGGTTTAAACCCCGGTGTGTGGCATGCATACCCATTTAGGCAATGTAAAGTGTGCTGGGCATCTTCAGACACACCCCTTTCCTTAGCTCTACTAAGCTTAGGGCAAACCCGAGCCACAGGGCTCCAATAAGCTTACAGTATGCCTGACACACTCCTGTATGATGTCAGCTAGCTCTTAGACTTACACCATGGTCTTCCTGCACCTATACGGTTGGATGCAGGCTAGCCATGAGGGGAAATCTATGATTCAGTACCATTCCCCTCATTTGCATAGGATTGCCTGCTTAATGCCTTGTTACAAGTCTGACACTGAGCCTTCCCCCTTACCAACCACTATTCACTGGCCTTGTTGTCTTCTGCCTGCCATTGATTATAATGGCAAAATTGTGATTTTGCAGGGAAAGCTTTTTTCAGGGTTTTTCTTTTATTTTCTGGCCGATCCTGTTTGTGCGCTGCTGCCCTACTCTTAAATGGCCAAAATCAGCCAAAAAAAAAAATAAAAGTTTTTTTTTTTTGCAACTGTTTTCCATGCCAATGGCCATATATTTGGCCATTGGCATGCTTTCCATATTTTATACACCCTTTATTTGGTGCTGTCATGGCTCCGTTTTGTAGTTTGTAGAAATGTACTTGATTACTAACCGAGTACATTTCTGCAGGTTACACTAGTCCTGCACAGACGGCTGACAGCTTCCTGGATTGCAAATTCACCTCATTTGCATGGTTTTCACCTGCAAATGGGGTAATTTGCATACAGGAGCTATGTCCATGCAAGACTAGTGCAGTAGCGCTCATGCACATCCCGGGAGCTTGTTCCTGGATCTCTCAGTGGCCATATTGCTTCCAGCAGCTCCTGAATTATTCCTGCACGCGGTGCAGAGCTTGCTAAATCCTGGGGTTGGGTTCTTAAAAAAGTCATGTGACTGAACTTTGTCTGGAAATGTCACATTTAACATTACATTTCTAGCAAACAGCTTCAAGTCCAAAAAGACATCCATTAGGTCAGTTTTAACTGCTGGAATAAAGGAAAGTCCTTTATTCAGTACAGCAACCTGTTCTTTAGTAAGTTTGAATGATGATAAATTAAAATCTAGATCACCTGCTGCCATCCTCTTCTGTCTGGTTTCCTCCACTTCACTGAACTGTCTGACCCTATCCTGGGCCTGCTGTAAATAATACATGTACATGTTATATTTGTGTGTGTGTGTGTGTGTGTGTGTGTGTGTGTGTGTGTGTGTGTGTGTGTGTGTATATATATATATATATATATATATATATATATATATATATATATATATATATATATATATATATATATATATATATATATACACTTTATTTAACATTTGTTTACCTGTAAAGTCTGACTAGGACAGAACCTATTTTCAGTGGAGGCCCAGGAAGAAATGCTACAGATGCATGTCTTTGTAACATGGGGAGTATACCCACACAAATGCAGGGAGGACATGCAGACTCCATACAGAAGGCACCCCAGCCAAGAATTGAACCAGAGAAGCTCCTGCTGTGAGGTGACAGTGTAACTGCTACACCACTGCATCATACACATGTACACAGCCACACATATTACACATATATATTATGCTGTTTTAGAAAGGTGTCCTTGTTAACTTGATTGGTACTTTCATGGCAATACCGGGTTAGCTGATCGTCGGATATGTTCAGTGACGTTTAAAATGTTATATAGTATGTTTCTTTAAAAGCCCAGGTTGTTTTCGGGTACAGAAATAGAAATGGAAATCAGCCCACTGACTCCACTCTTCTGCTTCTTCTGTCTTTAATCTGACTACTACAGTTGTTAGCGCCAACACTGAAGACAGAATGCTAGTGGTTGTACTAAAGACCAATCGCAACCCATTATCTGACAGCATTTGCTGCCAGGGAAAAAGAATGAACGTTCAGTGCACTTGCCATAAGCAACACGCTGTCGGTAAAGGGTAAAGTGCATACAGAAACAACATTAGATTTCACTGATAACACACCAGAAAACAACCTGGGCTTTTAAAGAAAACATACTACATAACACTTTAAAACATTACTGAACATATCCGACGACCAGTAAGCAACCAAATGTGGTTTACCACTTGATTATTTATTTTTTTTAGTTTTTACTAGTTGTTGCTAGTTTTTATTGTGAATGTATTCTGAGTTATATTGTTTAGTGTCTTAAGATACATGTTTGCGAAGTCTGTGTGGTTGTACCTTTATGACTTATGACTGGAAAGAAACTGTTTGATTTGAAGAATGCAGTATATATTTAGTAGCAAGGCTTCAAGATTTAGGAGAGGTGGTAGTGATATTCAATAGCCTCAAAGAGACCCAGCTGTGAATGTTCTCCCCTTTGAGGAACCATGTGTCTATGCTGTAAATGGGAAGGATGGAATTGCAGGTTGTAATGATGTGCTAATGGGCTGGACTTGTAGTGTACAGAAATCTATTCACATAAATTCAAAGATCAGCACTTAGAATTGCTCTTTACCATTTAATGGGATTGTTTTGGCACACCAATGCCCCCCTGATGAGACAACTTTGGGTGCAAAGATATTTTGTACTTAATATTTACATTTCTGCTGGCTTGTTTGAATTTCATTTAATTAGAATCTTAAAATGATGGGTTGTTTAAAATATCTTCATTGATTCAATGCATTTATTTATTTGACTTTATTTATATGGAATTGCATTCATCATAAAGTACTAATTTTAGGTATTGCCTGGGAAAATCCTGTGGGAATGATGGTTAATTTTCTTCTTTTTTGGGGTGGGGGTGGGATGAGATGTAGTTGGGTATGTTTTTTAGGAAGGGAGAGGTTAGTACATTTATTATTTTTTTTATTATTATTTACAATATATTTTTGCTGGTGACAGTAGACTTATGAATAAGACTCAATAGACTTTATAGAAGGTGGACACATGAACACTGGTCCTGCTGTGACAAGCGTAAGAGTTGATACTGTGAATAGTCATGTTGTATGTAGACTTTGTGAATGTCATCTGGAGATGAAATCAACTGTAGAGAGTGGATTTTGCATAACCTGCGTATACAACAAAACTGGACATACAGGTAAGTGTACATTTTTATATATGGGACTAATTTAAACTTTTGTTTCACTGTTTTATGCTTTAAGTAGTGTTTGTTTTATTTATTACAGGTTACCAGTTTTAACTATACTTTCATATGAGCATTTATTTTAGTATACACTTGCAATGTTCTCCTATTTCATCCTTTTTTCTTTAGTTCTATAATATTTGATGGCTATGTTATGGTTGGTTATTTCAGTATGCTAGTGTGTGTGTGTGTGTGTGTGTGTGTGTGTGTGTGTGTGTGTGTGTGTGTGTGTGAGCAGTTTTGTGTATGATGCATGTGTGACTACATCTGTTTGTGTGCCTAGTGTTTATATACACTTCGATCCTTCCATCCATCCACAACCACTTTTTCCCATTTTTGCACATGGAGTCGGGGTGTCACTTTAACAGTGACAATCATCTAGAGCCAAAGTTTACACCGCTGGGAGGTTAGCCCTGCTGCAGTAGCCTGGTACACAAATAGCCTCAAATTAAATGCAAAAATTTGCAATAGTATCACGTTCAGTAGACAACTGCTCCCTCAGGCTTATAACATAGGCAACACTTGTCCATTTATATATATATATGTGTGTTTGTATGTGTGTATATTATATGTAAAACAGACACACATTTATATAATACACTTGCAAATACACACACATACACACACACACACACACACACACACACACACACACACACACACACACACACACACACACACACACACGCGCATGTGGGTGTTTTAAAGAGTCTTGAGAGCCAGCTGGTTATCAACCAGGTGACATAAAGGTTTACACCTAACCTCTTGAGTTTGTCAACAATGCTTGAGTTGATTATTGTGTCAAATGTTTTGGCCAGGTCAAGGTAGGCAGTGTGAACCATTCTGCCTACTTCCATTGCTTTGGTGACCTTCTCAAAGAAGTCCACCGGGTTGAGTAGGTGAGAGCTGCCCTTGACAAAACCCATCTGGGTTGGATCCAGTGTCTTGAAGTTTCCTATGTCATTATTGATCACATACATGATAATTATTTTCCTGTATTTTTATATGAGAGTAGCGAGACTTATGAGACTGTAGTTTTCAGGGTCTGTAGATGGCCCAACTTTGGACAGAGAGAGGACTGTTGCTGTTCACAATTTATTAGGCGCAAAGCCTGTTTGGAGGCTACAGTTTAGATAGCAATCCAGAGGGCCTGATAGATAATGTTTCATTCTATTTAGAAGGCATCCAGGGATACTGTCTGGGCCCATCAATGCAGCGTTCTTGGCCTTACAGAGGTCTTTGAAGACCTGTTCCCTAGTGATAACAGGGGGTTTTATTTGTTGATATTTCCTGGAAGGAGATTGGGGGGGACAAAGTTAGAGCTGAATTTGTCCACTGATAGGTTTGCTATATCTTCTGGCTCAGTATATATGGCTGCATTAACAATGAGCTCTGCACACAGTTGTGTATTGTCTTTGAGGTGGCAGACATGGCTAAAGTATGTCTTGTGGTTGTCCTTGGTCTGGGAGACCAAATCTACCTCAGTTTTGATAGACATAATTTTTCTTCTGAGTAGTTTGTTTAGTTTGCTTTTATCCTGCTGGGTATTACACCTCTTAATTTTTGCCATGATTTTCTTTCTTCTATTATAGAGCCTACTGACATGAATACACCACAGTGGCTTGTTTTTTAGTTAGTTCTGTACTTATTCCTGGTGGGTATTAACATACTTGTATAGAGATTTTGTGAACAGGTGTGCATAGGGTGCAGTGTTTTGAGGGTTTATGGGGGCTTGAAAGTTTTAGTATGAACTTAGCCTTAGAGTAATTCCTGAACATTCTAGGATTAGCTGAGGTTCTGGGTTTTATTTTTTACTGCAAATGAGACCTTTTTGTGGTTTGACTTTTCCAGAGAGGACATTACACTAGGTTATTTGCAGCAGTCTCCCATTTTAGTGAGGACAAGATCTGGTGTGTTTGTGCCCCTGATTGGCGTAATGACAATCTGGTTCTGGGACTTTGTGTTTACAAAATCTAAGAGTCTCTGTACCTACACATTTGGTGTTGTATATGATTTCCAGTTAATACTAGGATAACTAAAGTCACCCATTAATATGGTATTGGGTTAGATGGTGAGTATTTTTAGTAAGCTTAATACATGTTATGGGTTTCCTGGGTCATAGAGGGAGACCTGCAGCTTGCAAGGAAATGTGTATGCGGATGGCTGTGTACATACATGCATATATGTGTGGGTGTGATATATATATATATATGCATGTGTGTGTGTGTGTATATGTATGTATGTATGTGTATGTATGTATGTATATATAAACTGTATTTTTTGTTTTGTAAGAAGCTAGACTCTGAAAAATGGGAAAAAAGTACTCCACTCCTCTAATGTGGTAAATAGCTGCATATGTTTGCACAATCTGCGTGTGTGTGTGTGTGTGTGTGTGTGTGTGTGTGTGTGTGTGTGTGTGTATATGTGTCATGTCTTTCAACTTATACCTTGGAATTATGGACAAAGAAAAATAATTAGAGAAAGCTTTCGTATTAGGTACTCTTGCTGCTATTAACTGAAAATAATTTCTAGATTTAGAAGGGATTAACAAAAGTTTGAGAACAAATTAGAAGTGATCCTCCAAATTCAGGAGAGCTTAGAGGTGCCTTGTGTGCATGTGTATTGGACCGCTATGGTTTATGTCCAAAAATTGATTCCTTTTTGGTTTCATTAAATTAAATAAATACGTATACACATACATATACACACACACATAAATGAAATATTTAGTAGCAAGGCTTCAGTAATGAGATGGAGTAGAGTTACAAATGGTTTTCAGTATCTTCACAGAAACCAAGCTGTGAATCCCCCCTTCCTCCAACTGGCTGTGTTTTTTGTGATTTAACTGGTGGTGATGGTAGATAAAGGCTAAAATTATGTGCTAATACCTTGTGTTTGTGTTGTTCAGGGACTAATTTGCACACATTTAAAGATCATCACTTGTGATTGCTCTTCTCACATTTAATGAAATTGCTTTCTAAAGCTTAGGCCTCTGCTTAGACAAATTTGAATTTGAATATGTGAGTAAATAATTTAGACCTAAACTGACTGAAAAAAACGTATTACGAACTACAGCTGACTTATTATTTATTTATTTTTATCTTGTCTTAATCAGGCAGTACATAACATACATAGACTGCTATTAGTTGTTTTCCCTGCTGGTAGATGTACCAAGGTCAGAGAAATGAAAATTTGATTAAGGTGTATCTTTTCGAAACAGAAGTCATTGCTAATCTGTTTCCTACCTTTCCCTACATACCACTATAACAGATGTTGTTTATTATATATATTCCTGGATTCCAACATGTTTTTGTTTCACACCTTTCTGAGGAAAACAATTTAAAGCATTTTCAACTCACTGTAGAAAACCCTGATATGATCATAAGAACTTACCTAATGGCCAAAGAACCTTTTTAAGCCTTAGCCATTCATGCCCCAATTTTCATACTTATCATTGCCCTAGGACTAGAATGACTGTGGTATATAGGATCATTGGAGGCTGCTAGGGTATCAATCCAAAGGTCATTTCAAGCCTATCCATTTCATCACAGTGTAATACCAGAGATACTCTAGTCAATACCCAGGGATTGTATTTAGTAATGACTGGCCATATCCAAGAGGGTTGTGGGCACTCTCCCCAGAAAGAATTTACAGTGCACCATCCACTCATCCAGGTTCCTTTTGAACAGTGTCATAGAAGTGCTCTGCTTCCATGAATTGTCAGCATATTCCAAAGATGCTGCAGTCACTGGGAGCCGAATCTGTCACATCCTATTCATGTTGCAGACCATATTTATGTCCCTGGAACAGGTAGCTCTAGTCCTGTTTGATTTACAGATGTGCAGTAAGTTCATTAAGTTTGGGTCGGAGGTTACTGTGTAAGCCAGGCATAAGTCTCCCCTAAGAAACCTGTACAATACAGAGTATAGTGACAGAGACTTTAGTCTGTCTGTGTAAGACAAGTGCTGGAGTCCCTTGATCTTCTTTGTTAGAAACCTCTGAGGTCTGTCCAATATCTGCAGCTGCTCTGTACTGTACATGCAAAAAGGGAGGTTATACTCAATTATGGGCCTGAATAGTTGAGAGTATAGGGGGTTATAACCTCCTTTGCTCTAGAGCCGATACCTTTGCTAATCAAGTGTGATATGTAGAAAACATTCCTTACGACAGTAGACACATGGTGGTTAAAGTAAAGGTCACAATCTACTTGTGATCCCAGATCCCTTACCACTTTGTGGTATTGTTAATTTGGTGTATGTGATAATATGAGGGAGTACCATCTGTGCCAGGGAGAGAAGGTCAAAGTATGTGTAACATATGCCAGCATAATTAGTTGGAGTTTTGTAAATAATTTTATGTCATTTGACTTTTACACTGATCTGTGCAGATATTTGTGTTAAAATTTATTTGTAAGGCTGCTTGTGTTGAAAATGCATCAACAGTGTGTCTTGCTGGACAGAGAGGGGATATACCTGAATTCCAGATAGTGTTATATTTAAGTAATCTCAGTCCAGCTGATTTTGAAAGTGTTTTATAACTTTCAGATGCTGTCTCAGATCTTAACAGAACTCTGGGTGTGTCTTGTACCAGAATCAGGTAACAAAGGGCTATGTAATTCTGTAATGATTTCTCTAGATAATGGTAAGGGAGAGCTCAGAACTCTTGCAGCAGCAGTAACCATGGAAACTGAGAGGGAAAGATCTTTCACAGATATCTCACACATTCTCAGAGAGTTACCTCAGCCATTCACAGAGAAAGAGACACTTCATCTTGCCTTTGGAGTAATCAGCTCAGCATTTATCTTCTTGACTTTCTTTAGTGAGTAATCAGGGAACAGTAATTCTGTAGCTTAGTCAGGAAATATAGTTAGATTAGTTGAGCATTGTTCTCTGTATCTGTGAGACCTATCCAACTATGCTATTTTTCTTATCTTTCCTGTGATGGAAACTCTAGTGTTTATTGTAATTAAGTATTCTATTATTTATTATTAAATATTACACTTCATTTTGGCTGGTCCTTTAGAGAATACTTTAGAGTGCTTATGTTTATTTTAGTGACACTATGGCCACTCCTGAAAGCCTTGCTGCTTTGGTCACACTGTACCATTGGTAATAACTGGACACAGTATAATTAGTGCAACCTTTTTGTATAAACTACTATTTATTTTTAAGAATTTTACTTTTTGTGGTTGATAACAGTGGGATTATAAATGACTGTAAAGATTTTCTTTAGGCGACTTAAACGTTTTAGTAACTTTTACAGATAATGGCTGTATTCTGCTTTTAAAGCTGTTCTGTAGAGTCTGTGCAAGTCATCTGGAGAAGCATTCAGTTTTTGTAGGAGGTGGTTGCTTGAAGAATTAATGGGACTTGTTTAGACTACACACTTGGACAACACAGGTAAGTGAACATTTTTATGTTTGGGAGACTTTGATTTACTTTGTGTGTTATTGATGGCATCTTTTATGTTTGGTTTCATTACTGGAGAAATTTAAGTAGACAGTCTGTATGTTATGCACTTCTTGTTTCCATGTTGTATGTTTTTTAATAGTGTAAAGCTTTGTATTATAGGTTTATTATTTTACAAGTTGCTAGTTTTCATGCACTCTATGCAGTAATTTCAGTGCAAGTGTGCATGTGTCCTTGTGTGTCCATGTGTGTGTGTGTGTGTGTGTGTGTCCATGTGTGTGTGTGTGTGTGTGTGTGTGTGTGTGTGTATGTGCATGCATGTGTGTGTGTGTGTGTGTGTGCGTGTGTGCATATGTGTGTGTGTGTGTGTATGCGTGCGTGCGTGTGTGTGTGTGTGTGTGTGTGTGTGTGTGTGTGTGTGTGTGTGTGTGTGTGTGTTAATGGAGGGGTGTTATTTACATTGCTAACTGGCTAATTTTTCACTTATTGCTTGAGAGTCTGGTTTTCTGGGAAGTTTACCATGTTCTTCTTGGTTTGTTCTGCAGGATTTTAGCTCAGCTGAGAAGACATGGTCATTGTTGAAGGTTTTATTGTGTCTTATTAGTTAGGTATTTTTATACACTATTTATTGTTTTTTCCTTTTGTGAACAGTGACAATAAGTTTAGAACTAGTTTTGTTGAGGGGTTGTGAAACCTGCGTTCTGACTTTACCACCTGGTGCTGTATGTGGCAGTGATTATGGCTCATATTTTATTTGTTTTATTGCTCAGATAGTGGGTAGGTTTTCCTGCTGGCTCAATTGAAACAGCAGTCTACTTCAGGGTACATGCTTACAAGTCTACTGTAGAATGCTACAGGTTAGTGTACATTTTTTGTTTGAGATTAAGTCCTCTTTCATTATTTATGTCAAATCTTGAATTTGAAGTATGTGTTTTAGGACAAAATAAGTATGAATGATGCATTAAATACTAGACTAATGACCACCACAGTCTTTACAAGTCCAAAACCAGGGATAACTTTTAAATATTACTCTAATTCCATTTAGTAGGAGAGTAAACGGATTGTCATCAGCATAGATTTCCTAAAGACTAAGAAGTATGAAACTCTCATGTCTGACATTACTGACTGTAATCTTGAATGTTTTACCAGAAAATCAAAATGTTTTGTAAGTAGATGGACAATAATATGAGGCAAAATCAGGGATAGTTGAGCAGTATGAAGCAAGTAATATTACTTTTGTATTTTTTCAGTCTGATGATTTTTGTCCTGATGTGGGTGGCCAGTTATTTCCACAGATTCACTTATCTGGGTATAACTTTTTCTTGGTTTTCATTTTGGTATTTGTTGTAATCACAAATGTTATATTATGTCATTGTATTATATTATATGATGTTATATTATAGCGTATTATAGTACCGTATATTACTTGGGTCTAGGCAGAGGCAGCATTTGTAAGACAAGGTCAAGCAAGATATTTGTTTACTGATGTCTGATTACCGGGAAATTCTAACTGGGTAGGTGTCCATTTTTATTGGAGGCCCATGGAGAAAAGTTCCACAGTATTTCAAAAATATTTTGAAAACAATTTTAAAAGCCTCAAAAATAAAACAAAACATCTACAGTTTAATTAATAATGCCAACTTGGACATAATGTGACAACATTAATTAGAACAAATACAACTTGTATAGCAAGTTAAAAGATTATAGGGTAGTAATGCATATGTCTGGGTTAACCAAACACCCACAAGCTTGGAGAAACGAAGCAGGAGGTACCAAAAAATAAAGTCTTTTATTGAGCCACAACGTTAAAATGAAAGTACACCATTAACGCCTTTACCATATACAAGTACGTTTTCGTCAAAGAATCATTCGACTTCATCAGATGCTGACAACCATATAATACTCCATTTTTATTTGATTCCTTGTTAATTAAAACCTATCAGGATGCTTCTATTAAATTTAAAACAACGAATACCCTTTTTCCATTTATTTCATTTCCTTCATTTGAATATTCATGAATAATTCATTTAAGATACGTCCCTCATTTTGACATATAAAATCATTTTAAAATTGATGTCAAGTTATATTTCTTGAAAAAGTTTTTTCATTTCATTGTGAACACATTTATTCCATTTTAATGCCTTTAATGTAACATTTAAAAATATTATAAAAATCCAGTTAAAAAACGAATAAATAAATAAATGAATACATAAATAGATAAATACATGTGCCCATGTATTTAGTCATATGTTTATCTTTATAAACCAGTGCATTGAATTCAGTTGCTCTCTTCCCATACTGTCGCTTTCCATAGGTTCTGACTATGTAAATTGATACTAGTTACAATTTAGCTGTTCTTAATTTAAATATAGGTAGAATTGAGATGTACTCATTCAGTCCTGGGGGGTTCCCTACGTCTAGGGTTAGTTGCCACCACAATTCCCTGAACTCAATTTTTTCTTCCCAGGGTCCCCCCTACAATCAAATTTAACTTGTTCCAAAACCAAAAAAGTGAATTTTGCTTCAGGGCATTTTTTTAAATGTTTAAATAAAGCATTGGTGTCCTTACATGTAGCCACTTCATAACAATGTTCGTATATCCTTCTTTTCAACCTTCTTTCTGTTTTTCCCACATAGAAGGATTTACAAACTGTGCAAGAAGCTAAATATACTAAACCTTTTGATTCACAATTATATAGACCCTTACTTATCAACCATTTCTTTCTACTTTCTAACAGAACCTAAGAATCCTGGGTGATTTGGAGTTAAACAGGAAGAGAAAGAGAAACGCAAAGAGAGAGGAATGTGGCTGAGAACAGGAGGATAGTTGGACAGTACCTGGTTTGTCAGGAAAGGAAGGACTTAGAATCCCTGCAGTTTGAGTGGCCTTAGCAGGAGGAGTCTGTTTACCACCCTTTTTACCTTTAGAAAGAGGGCGAAATTTCCTACTGACAAAGGCAGGGCTTAGAAGGGTATTGTCACTGAAATTTAGGCACAAGAGAAACAAAGACATGTTTAAGCTGCTGTAAAGCCTTCACCTTCTCCTGAAAAGACTTAAATAAACCAGCAGCCACTTCCATGAACAAACCGTTATTATCCAGAGGAGCATCCATCAACTTAGCCTTAATATAATTGGGTAAAGGTTGAAGCCTAAGCCAGGAATACCTCCTCAGTACTGAACCAAAAGCAGCAGCCCTACAAGAGGCATCTTCTGCATCATAACTACATTTGATAGAATGGCAAACTACTTGAGAGGAAGTCCTTAGCAAGAAAAATCAGATTTCCTCTCAGAGTCTGGAAGATCAAAAAAAGCTGACAAGCCTGAGAAAGTCTGGAAGATCGAAAAAAGCTGACAAGTCTGAGAAAGAAGAACCAACCCATACCTAGAGATATGGGTCTGATAATTAATAGCCCTAAAAGGTAGGGTAGCCAAAGTATAAACCTTCTTACCCAGCCTATCCATGGTTCTACTGTCCTTGTCAGAAGGCAGTAGCTTAGACGAAGGAAGCAATTGGAATGGCTTGTCAGGGGCTACAGACACCAAAGAAGGGTCAGCAGCAGGATATTTAAACAAAAAGAAACAATCCTAGGCACCCTATAAAACTTATCAGACTTCTTGGAAGCAGGGGACAGAGAATTCAGTGCTTTAGAGGCAGTGGAAAAAACATCCAATAAGGCAGCCAAGACAGGAGGAATGCCCACAGGTTTAGGAGATTCCATCTGCAGTAACTCATAGTACTTCTTATGGATATCTGAAACCTAGGCACAATCCCACTTAAAAAAATCCATCATCCTACAGATTGTGTCCCCAATCAACAAAAGTATTGTAGGAAGGTGCAAAGTGTGTCTTACAGGTAATACCCAGGTTCTGCAAATAAAATACAATGATGTTAGGCGTGGTAGAAGAGGTTATTTTTCAGCTATCTTTCATAAGCGTTGTACTTCCATCTTCTAATTTGTTAATGTTCTCCCATGATATCCTTGTCCACTTCACATGAGAAGCTTCTGCTATGCTAAATGAATGTGAAATTTAACTGAGTGTGGGATATAGGTTTGGGGTCCAAGCTTCATCACTCCACTGTTTTCTTCAGTACAGCCCTCACCTAAAGCTGGGTAAGCAGGTTACCCTTCTCATGGCAGAAAACTTCTCCTTCTTAAGTGCCAATCTATGATGAAACTGTGTGAATGAGCTTCTATGTTGTAGGCACAGTGTTTGGTAATGCTGTAGACATTGTGCTACATTCCATTCTGTGGTCCCTGAAGTTGGAGCCAGTCACTGGTTCTTCACCTCCTGATCAGTCATAGGTTGCTCCTATTTATGCTTATAATATTCTTATTTTAACCAACTAAAGGCAATACATAGGGCTGATAAACAATAGACTATGAAAAACAATCTGTTGTAGTACTGATGGCATATATTTCGGAGTGTGTCCCATAATGATCACACTGCCTCCCTATGGCTGATAAACAATAGACTATGAAAAACAATCTGTTGTAGTACTGATGGCATATATTTCGGAGTGTGTTCCATAATGATCACACTGCATCCCTATGGCTTTGTTCAGCCAGCAGATAGATTGTCAGGTTGATGCTGCCTTCAACTTGTTTTAATTAGCCTCCAACAGTAGTAGGGTGTGTGTCCTCCACTCTTTTATTGCTATGAGCCATGCAGTCTGACAACCTTGCACCTTCCTAGTGTCTCTAAAGTGCTGCAGTACTCTTTCGTAAGCCACCATATTACCCATACTGAGGTGTTTATTAGCTGTTATTCTCGTAAGTCCACAATACTATGAATTTGTACCCACACTTCGTTGAAGGTTGTGCGTCAGGGCTGGTAACTTGGCATGTAAAAATCAACTACCAATCATTAGCGGATCGGAGTTCCACTGTGGTGACCCCTAACTGGGAAAAGCTGAAAGACAAACAATAACAACAACTGATACTAGTGCTGTTTTCAGTGCCATTGTCTTGAATTCAGCCCACTGTGAAAGGAACATAGTGTAAAATGTCCACTTATTCTTCACTTCACCCTTTTTGCTAATTATTTCCTGCCTAAACTGTACATATTTTGTCCGATTTTGAGTTGGGAGTACATTGTTTGCCTTCTGTTTGTATATCCAGGAAGAACTCCAACTCTGTAATGACAAATTAATGTCTACATGTAATAACTCTTGGCCACCTACTGCTGAGCTTACTTCCTCCTAAGTAGGTCTTCCCACCAAATTTTTAGGGATATGGCAACAGTTATCCTAAAAAAAAATGCAGTGTAGTCTGACAGTGTGCCAACATACAACTTAAGGTGACCATCTCTATAAATTTAGATGACTGAAGGCAAGAATATACTTGTTACTTGATGGGTTCACAGGTGGTTACTAGGCTACTGACCCAAAGGTCTTTATAAGCCTTGCTTTATACACAATATAATACTAGAGAGACCCAATATAAAAGATCTAGCCTAAATTCAAGATCTTAGTTAGGAATGACTGCTCATACCTAGGAGGGTCATAGGTGAAATCTTCAGCAAAGAATTTAAGATTTCTCAGCCATGCTACACTTAAACAGGGTCATGGAGGGGCTCTGTTTGATGTGAATTGGTAGCCTATTCCAGAGGAGTGGCAACCTCTGGGAGACATATCTGTCTCTCCAGCAGGTCCTATTTATGTCGCAGGCCAGGTTAAGGTCCCTGCAGCAAGTGACCCTTATCCCATTTCACTTGCGGATGTGCAGCATTTCCATTATGTTTGGATTGAGGTTGCTCTGTAGGCCAGGCACAAGTCTCCTTTAAGTAGTCTGTTGACTATTGAGTACAGTGACGGTGACTTTAGTCTGTCAATGTATGACATGTGCTGGCAACCCTGAATTTTCTTGGTTAGAAATCTCTGAGGTTTCTCAAGCTGCTGCAGGTGCTTGGTAAGGTACATACTAAATGGAGCATTGTCCTCAATTATTGACTTGATAAGGGTCAAGTACAGAGGAGTTATGACGTCTTTTGCTCTTGAGGCAATGCCTTTGCTAATACAGAATGCCTTCCTTGCCACAATAGACACATAGTGGTCAAAGTTTAGGCTACAGTCAACCTATGTTCCCAAGTCTGTCACTACTGACTTGTTACATAGGGTATTATTATTTACAAGAATATCACTTTACTGAAGGGGATGACAATGCATTTTTTAGCATTAAGTTTGAGTCCACAGCTTTGGCACCAATCATTGGTTTGTGTTAAATCCCTCTTGAAGTATATTGTCATCATTTGGGCATTCAATGATTGTACTTAATTTGCATTCGTCAGAAAACTTAGTCAGCCACAGCCCACCTGTTTTGGCCTGAACTTCTGAGAAGTATATTACAAACAGTAGTAGGCCCAGCACTAAGCCCTGTGGAACCCCACTGCTAACAGGTCTGCTGGTTGAGATAAAGTCCCAACTTTGAGTGTGATCTGTCGGTGAGCCAGTTAGCAACCTGACAACATAAGGGTTAATATTCAACTGGGAGAGTTTATCAATGATGTTGGAATGTGGGACTGTGTCAAAGGCCTTTAGTAAGTCAAAGAAGGTTGTATGCACAGATTTTCCTTCATTTATGGCTCTGGTGACATTTTGAAGAAGTCTACCAGGTTTAACAAACATGACCATCTGTCTTTGACAAAAAACAAACTGTGTCGGTTCAAGGGTTTGGAGATCAGCTATATCCTAATTTATAGGGTCCATGATGATTTGTTCCATGGCCTTACAGATAAGGCTGGTTAAGCTTATGGGTCTGTAGTGTCTGTAGTTAGAGTCGCACTTTTAATACTCTTGTCAAGTGGCATATGACAAATTGGAAAAATCTGTTACTTGTAAAATTATCAATAAAGAGTCAGTGACACGGACGCTGTTAGGAGCGGCTATACTGTCACCTTAGTCAAAATATCTCCTGCATGCCAGTGTATGAGTATGCGCATGTATATATGTATAGATCTACCAACACACCACACATATAGGTGTGTGTACGTCTGTATACATAAACAGAGATGCACACAAATTCAGAGAGCTTTGTGTGTGTGTGTGTGTGTGTGTGTGTGTGTGTGTGTGTGTGTGTGTGTGTGTGTGTGTGTGTGTGTGTGTGTGTGTAGAGATACAAATATGTGTGGATCTATAAAGACATAAACATATACAGCAAATACATTTTAAACAATCAAAGCAATACATATCATAAATGCATCATGGCATATGCATTTATTTATGTAAATTACTGACTTTCCGTCTTGATAAGGAGGTAAATAGACTCATCAACATAGCCATCTGAGTCACAAAAGAGGCAAGTTTGAGAAAAGCTATGAGAATTCCAATACTAACAGTGAAGTACATCACTAAAACAATTATGTGCACTGCATACAAAGTTTTAATAAAATACATGCAGTATCACATATCCAGCATGTACAAATTTGACAGACATTCAAGAACGCCTTGAATTGCAAGCCAGCCAGTAAGATATAGCAAGGCTGAACCATATGAATATAAACTTAGATTACATATTGCATACATAGTTATGCAGACAGATAGGAAAATATAGGGAAATACATAGACTACATGCGCCCCAAATTTCAAATGGTAACCAGCGTAATTCTACTGCAGTCAAATATTTAGAAAAAGAGTGAAAGATCCAAACATTTTAACACAGTGCCAGGAAGAAAAAGACATGAAATTCAGTTGGATGGAATTAGTATTATACAGGCAGTTAATGTGTGATTCCTGAAGGGTGTCAGCTAATGGGAAAATACTTTTAGTACACTAACAAGATTCAATTTCAAAGTTGTCTGACATGTTTTTTATTGAAACGTTGTAAGGTTTTATTTTTATAGAGTCTTAGGACGTTTGCATCTCAGTGGGTTTGTTTCCCCGATGCAACTGTCCAAAGCAATGCTGTCCTGTGAAATGAGGGAAACTGTCTTATAAATGTATGTCTACATAAGTACATCCACTAATAGGTTCATAGGTAGGTACTAGGCTGACCGAGGGCATTTATAAGCCTAGCCAGTGTGTGTCAGCTTTTGCCGCCCCATTGATTAATTAACAGAGCCTCTATCAAGAAGAGCCAATGAAGTGATCCCAGTGGTGCATTTTCTGTTACCTATCCACTCGTCAAGGTTTCTCTTGAAGAGTGTTAGTGAGGGGCTCTGCCTAATGTAGTTAGGAATTTTGTTCCAAAGGATGGGGAGTCTCTGTGACAGGAATCTATCCCTCCAGCATGTTCTGTTTATTGTTGTGGCAAGGTTTAGCTCACTAGTGCGAGTGGCTCGCAGTGACTTGGATTTCTTTAGGTGGAGCATGTCCATCAATTCTGAGTTGGACATGGCTTTGTAAGTCAGGCAGAAATCACCTCTGAGTAAGCGATATGCCACTGAGTACAGCTGGAGTTTTTCCAGTCAGGCTGCATAGGGCATATGTTTGAGGCCAGTAATCCTCTTGGTGAGGTACTTTTGTGGTCTTTCCAGCTATTGGAAGTGTCTTGTGAGGTACATCCCAAATAGGGCATTGTACTCTATGATGGGTCTGATCAGTGATGAGTAGAGGGGCACTATAACCTCTTTATTTGTAGATGCAAACCCTTTAGTAATTAGATGGGCTACATAGAAGGATTTCCTAACTACTTTGGCAATATGATTGTCAAAAGAGAGATTACTATCTACCTGGGTCCCCAGATCTCTTATTACCTCTTCTGTATTAAGGGGGCTGCCACCTATGTGGTAATTCATGGGTGTTTTGTTTTTCCCAAACGGGATGACTATGCATTTTTTGTCATTTAGTTGAGACCATGACTTTGACACCAGGTGTCCGTCTCAGTAAGGCCCTTTTGGAGAATGTTCATGTCAGCCAGAGAGTCAATTATGGCTCCCAGTTTGCAGTCATCGGCGAACTTGGTTAGCCATAGTCCTCCTGTGTTTGCCTGTACTTCTGAGAAGTATATGCTGAACAGTAGGGGAGCCAGGACCAAGCCTTGTGGGACACCACTTGTGACTGGTTTAGAGTCAGACCTGGAGCCCGCTATTCTTACCATGTGAGTTCTGTCTGTAAGCTAGTTGGCAACCCATCTTGTGACATAGGGGTTTATGTTCAGGCTGGTGAGTTTTTCTATAATTCCTGAGTGGGAAATGGTGTCAAAAGCCTTGGCGAGGTCAAGGTAGGCTGTGTGAACTACCTTCCCCTCATCTGTGGCCTTGGTGACTGTCTTGAAGAAGTCAACCAGGTTTAGTAGGCATGATCTGCCCTTAACAAAGCCGAACTGGGTCGGGTCAAGTGTTTGGAGGTACCCAAAGTCTTTGTTAATGAGTTCCATGATGATGCGCTCCATAGCCTTGCAGACCAGGCTAGTCATGCTTTTGGGGCGATAGTTACCAGGGTCATTTGTGGCCCCTCCTTTGTGGAGTGGAATAACCATTGCTGTGTGCCATTCTATGGGCACATAACCTGTGGAGAGGCTGAGGTTGAACAGTGTGTTTAGGTGGGGGGTTAGTTCGTTCTGTAGTTCATGCAAGACGCAGCCTGGGACACCATCTGGCCCCATTGAGGCTGTGCTCTTGGCTTTTGAAAGGGCTGTTTTCACCTGTGTGTCTGTGATTTCCGGGACACTACACTTTTCCGCTATTGTAAGGGGCCCTTTTGGAGGTGAGAGGGGGGTGACGTTTGCACTGAATCTATCTGCCAGGATGTTGGCAATATCAGTGGATTCAGTATATTTTGTGCTATTTTGTACTAGCTCAGAGCATATCTGTGAGTTGCCACTTAGATTCTTGACATAGCTAAAGAAGGCTTTGTGGTTATCTTTCGAATCCTTGGCTATTTTTCTTTCGACGTTAGCTTTGGAGGATTTTATGAAGGACCTTTGTTTCTTATTGATACTGATCCAGGATGTCTTTCCTTCTTGGGATTTGCTTTTTTTTCTGAACTAGTTTCCTCCTTCTATTGTATAGCCTGTTTATGGCAGGGGTCCACCAGACTAGTTTCCTTCTCTTAGCGGAGTGAGTCTTGGTTTTGCTAGGGATTGCATGATCCATGCATCCTTGTAGATGCTCATAGAGTGCATTTGTAAAGGTTCCTGCATCTTGGACACTGTTATCCTTTAGTGTGGGGGCTGTGAATCTTACCATCTGTGTTTTAAGTAAGATGAAGTTTGCTATAGAAACGTTTTTCACTGTGGTTTCTTTGGTTGGAGGTGGTGGTGTGGTGTGGACATCCAGAGTAATTAGTTTATGGTTTGATCTAACCATTGACGGGTTGACCTCCGGTGTGGAACACCTGTTGCCCATGTTGGTGATGACCATGTCCAATTTGTTTTCACCTCTGGTAGGGGAGTTTACCAGCTGATCCTAAATTTGAGTTGATAAATTCCAGGACCTGGGAGTTTGTACTTGAGTAGTTTTCCCAGTTAATGGTAGAGTAATTGAAATTGCCCAATATCAGGGTGTTCGGTAGGACCTTCATGTTTTCTAGTGTCTCCAGAAAGAAGGAGTGGTAGTCCTGGGTCATGGAGGGTGATCTGTAGCAGGCCACAATTTGCATTGCAGATTTGCCTGATGTAAGTTGCACATAGATGATCTCGGAGGTATCATGCTGCGCCACTAATCTGGAGGTGAAGGTATCCTTGATGAATATGGATAGACTCCCTCCTTTTGTGTTTCGGTCCATGTTCTGTGGTCGAAATCTGTGGTATGAGTTGTAGCCCGGTAGTGCTGGGGTGCTCTGTGGAGCCTTGAAGCAGGTTTCAGTTACTGCACAGATGTCAACATTCTCCATACTGAGGAGTGCTTCTGCTTTGTCTGCCAATAGTAAGTATACCACCGAAAGTATGGGGATATACTGCTTTAATATCTACACCAGAACACTGTGCAAGTGCATGGACATGTCAGTTAATCTACTGTACATTAGTTATCACTGAAATAAATTTTTGTAAATGTGTGATCCAGTGCTGTCTTTTTCATCCTGCTCAACCTGCAGGAGTTCTGATCCAACCTGATCCAACTAGATCCAATGCCAGCTTTGCAAAGTGTGCAGCTCTGAAGCTGTGCCTCATTTCCCATAACCATCTGTGTCTAATCCTCTCCAGATCTCTTGATGCTTCCAGGTGTTAGAAGCATTTCCAAAGCTCTAAGTGAAATTTTTTTGATATTTTGCTCTTGCCTTCCTCCTCTACTTAGTAGTATTTAGGTATAGCCTACCCTTTCTTGTTTTTATTCACTTGTTGTTTAGTGGCTTGTTCAAGCTGTTTATTCTCATATGTGTGTTTGAAAATATATAGTCCAACTATTTTCCTCATTCTTGCCATTTTCTACCTTTCTACACACACACACAAACACACGTATAAAAAATCAAACTTTTATATATTGTGTTTTGGCATTACTCCCTGTTGAATTCTTCATTGTAGCTGGCATTTTGTTTAGTTGTGGTGTGTTGCTTGACTTTATTTTAGGTCTGTATGCTTATTGCTTGGGTGTTTCCTGTTTTGAGACTGAATGTGCAATCTGTGTGGCTTTTGGAGCCCGGACTGTAGTGGATAGGAGGGCCAAGTTAGTTTTAAGAGGCATGTTGCCTGCCTCTCCTGCTCCTCTAGCTATGTCTCATTCTCTAGCTAAGAAATTTGAGGAGGAAGAGAGGGATACAGACTCTGGTTTTGCCTTCAGAATCAGCTTCTCCAAGTCTCTGATCTTCCAGCTTTGGCTCCGACTCAGGCTCTGACCTTGACTTTGGATCAGTTTTCTACCTTAGACAAGAACAGTCTGAGTCCATTGCTTTCAGTGGGTCCAGTGTCTGGCAGGGTCCATTCTTCTTTTCTTGCTTTTACTCTGGCTGAATTTTCTCCAGAGCCATTGCCCCTTTAGGTCTGAGACTCTTCTTGGCTGGAGGAGTTTCTTTGCCTGTGGCCAGATCTGAAAAGCTGCCTTCTATAGCTTCTGATAGGAATATGAGATCTGCTAGGAGTACCAAATAATATAATTTGGACCAGCTGTTGAGATCCTTTTTGAAGGCCCAGATGAATTTGGGGATTGTTTCCTCTCCGTCATCCCTTGAGACCAGAGGGTTTGGCCTGACAACTTTAAAATCTTTTGTTCCTCCTCCAGACCTTCTTACTGCTCTGATGATGTTGGATCCCATCCACCCAAGCTTTGGCCCTCATTCTTGTAGCCAACCACCTTCTACCTTGATGTTCTTAACTCCACTGTCATCAGAGCCAGTAGCATTTAAGTTCTGAAATATCAGAGCTGAGTGCCTGGATTCTGGTTCAATTCTGAGGTTATCAGATCTGTCCCTGCCTCTGGGTGCCTCACCTCTGGGCAGCTCAACCCCTGCCTCAACTTCAGATCTAACCCAGTTGGTGGTTGGTTTGGGGATTTCTCCAAGATCTTAGGAAAAGGTCCTCCCTCCAGCCATCTGACCTTGATTTCAATGTTTGATGTCACAGACAGGTTGCTTTCTTACTTGGAGGCAGGAGTTTTGGTGCCAGTGTCAAATTCCCTCCCAGTTCTTTTTTACATCGAGGAGCTTTGATTCTCATCAGCAATCCTTGGAATAGCCTGCACCACTTGGCTTCAACCAGCCCTTTGGGCACTCCCACAGTTTCTCTGTCCCCCCCAGCAAGATTCTTTTGTGTACTAAAGAAAAGTAAGGACCTTCAGGCCATTCTGGACCTTAGAAAGCTGCCCAGAGGCGAGGCACCCAGAGGCAGGGACAGATCTGATAACCTCAGAACTGAACCAGAATTCATAAATTTCATAAATTCCAACGCCTTGGATCAACTTATTCACACCCCCACCAGGGGCAGCAATATCCTAGACCTGGTCATTACCAACATGGGAAACCGATGTTCCACACCAGAGGTCAATTCCTCATTGGTCAGATCCGACCACAAGCTAATCAGCCTAGACATCCACATCCCACCCCCACCCCCAATTAGGGAAACCATCGTAAAAAATTTCTCCAAAGCCAACTTCAAACTTCTTAAGACAGAAGTGGCAAACTTCATGACACCCATGCAGACGGAAAATAGAGATATGACTGCCGAATCCTACACAAATGCACTTTATAAGCACTTACACGAGTGCATGGATCATGCTATCCCTAATAGAACCAAGATGTTATCCTCCAAAAAAAGGAAGCCAATCTGGTGGTTCTCTGCCATAAACAAACTGTACAACAGAAGAAAGAAACTGTTGCAAAAAAGTGTAAAATCCCATGACTGGAGGAACTCCCTGGTCAACCTCAGTAAGAAGCTGAGATCCCTCATAAAATCCTCCAAAGCTAGTTACGAAAACAAAATTGCCACTCACTCTAAAGACAACCACAAAGCATTCCATAGCTATGTCAAGAATCTAAATGGGAACACTCAGATCTGCTCTGAGTTTCAGCACAATGGCACTAAATATACAGAACCAACTGATATTGCCAACATCCTAGCAGATAGGTTCAGTGCTAACTTTACCCCCCTCTCACCCCCTAGAGGGCCCCATCTCTATACCAGAAGAATGCAAAGTTCCTATCATGGCTGCACAGGTAAAAAATACACTCTCCAAAGCCAGGAACACAGCATCCATGGGACCTGACAATATCCCAGGCTGCGTTCTACACGAACTACAGAATGAACTGGCACCCTACCTAAGTACCATGTTCAATCATAGCCTCACCTCAGGCTTTGTACCCACTGAATGGTGCACCACGACGGTTATCCCACTCCACAAAGGGGGAGCCACGATGGACCCCGGGAACTACTGCCCCATTAGCCTGACGAGCCTGGTCTGCAAGGCCATGGACGTATCATCATGGAACTCATAAACAAAGACATTGGTAATCTCCAAACTCTGGACCCTACCCAGTTTGGATTTGTAAAAGGCAGATCATGTCTCCTAAACCTGATTGACTTCTTTGAAGCAGTCACCAAAGCCATAGATGAGGATAAAATGGTTCACACAGCTTATCTAGATCTCGCCAAGGCTTTTGAGACCATCCCCCACTCTGGAATTATAGATAAGCTAACTAAACTAGTTATAAATCCCTATGTCACAAGATGGCTTGCCAACTGGCTCATGGACAGAACCCACACTGTGAAAGTAGCGGATTCCAAATCCGACATCAGACCAGTGACAAGTGGAGTACCACAGGGTTCAGTCCTGGGTCCTCTCCTGTTTGGTATCTACTTCTCTGAAGTGCAGGCCAACACAGAAGGACTTTGGCTAGCAAAGTTTGCAGATGACTGCAAACTAGGAGCCATAATCGAAACTCCTAACGATGTGGACAAACTACAAAAGGGCCTCACTGAGACAGACACCTGGTGTCAAAGCCATGGCCTGAAGCTCAGTGCCAAAAAGTGTATTGCCATCCCCTTTGGTAAAAACTCTGTACCCATGAACTACCACATAGCTGGTAGTCTACTTAATGCCAAAAATGTGATAAGAGACCTTGGGACACAGGTGGACAGTAGTCTCTCCTTTGATAATCACATTGCCACAGTGGTCAGGAAATCCTTCTACGTGGCTCATCTCATCACAAAAGGATTCTCATCCAGAAAAAAAGAGGTCATTGTTCCCCTCTACTCATCACTCATTAGACCCATTATAGAGTACAACGCCCCTTTTGGTATGTACCTCACAAGACATCTACAACAACTGGAAAGACCACAGAAATACCTCACAAAGAGGATTACTGGCCTCAAACAGATGCCCTATGCAGACCGCCTCAAAAAACTACAGCTTTACTCCATCGCATATCGCCTACTCAGGGGCGATCTCTGCCTAACATACAAAGCTATGTCAAACCCAGAGCTGTTGGACATGCTCCACTTAAAGAAATCCCAATCCGTCCGAGCTACACGCTCTAGGGACCTAAACCTTGTCACTACAATAAACAGAACATGTTGGAAGGATAGATTCCTGTCCCAGAGACTTCCCATACTCTGGAACAGACTACCTATCTATGTCAAACAGAGCTCATTAGCACTCTTCAAGAAAAATCTTGATGATTGGATGGGAAATGGGAAATTCACCCCAGGGATCACTTCTGTGGCTCTGCTCGACAGGGGCACAGGAAAATAATTTTCTTGGGTGGCGAAAGCCAGGGTACATTTTTTGTCTAGGCTTGTATGGGCCCTAGGGCCGATAGCCTAGTACCTACCTATGAACCTTTTTGTAAGGCAAACCAAGTTTGGGATGAGAATGGTGCAGTTCATTTTACCTTTTCTGAGGAAGAATTGGATATGCTCAGTGGACCTTTAGGATGCCTACTACCACATAAAATGTGCAAGGCACTTCAGGAGGTTCATGCATTTAAGGCTGGGAGCCAGTCATTAATAATTTTGAGCCATGCCCTTTAGTCTCACCACAGCTCCCCAGGTATTCACAAATGGATGCCAGTAGTGGCAGCCTAACTCAGGCTGCATGGGATCTGGGTCTTACCCTA
The DNA here is from genome assembly GCF_019279795.1 of Protopterus annectens. Taxonomy (NCBI): domain Eukaryota; kingdom Metazoa; phylum Chordata; order Ceratodontiformes; family Protopteridae; genus Protopterus; species Protopterus annectens. Next base: position 467,783,583 of record NC_056731.1, read on the forward strand.
CCTGTACAACTGGCTCCTAACAGTGACCTCAAGGGCATTGTGAATCCAAACAAAAGACTGCTTTGTCTGTCCTTAGATATCATGGTTAACTTAAAAAAAAAATCCAACCTGGAGCCAGACCAAGCTCTGGAATTTATTAGATGCTGTCTGGACAGTTCCATACAATTTGCCAGACTACTGGACTCTTGTCTGCATTCCAAATGCCTTCAAGCCAGTCCCAGCTCTTCAAAGGCCACCAGCTTCATCTCTATCACACTTACTAGGTCTTATGGCTGCACCCAATCCCCCTGGTTCTCTTGGCCACATTCTTCATAAGGATCCTACTGTGAATGTTATTGGTTCAGTGGTCCCTGGCAACACATCCTATTAGCTTCCTTGTATGTCTTACTGAGACCTATTTTTACTACATTTCCTGGTGGCTAACATTTAATCTTCCTTAGCCCATGGCCACAATTACCATGGATGTTTCTCTCTAGGGCTGGGGAGGCATTTTTAAGGGTAGATGGTCCAAGATACCTAGTCCCTGTCAGTGGCCCACCTACATATCAATACCTTGGAGATGAGAGCAGTCCTTCATGAGTTACAGGATTTTCAGGACTACCTCCATAGGGTGTAATAACTGTACAGATGGACAACATGTTGGTGGTATGGTACATAAATAAACAGGGAGGAACCCAGTTTTACCCCTTGAGTTGAGAGGCTATGAATGTTTAGAAGTGGGTGATGTCCTCTCAACATTTTATGATTGTAACGCATACCAGGGAAGTCCAACATCCTCATGGACTCTCTAAATAGGAGCATTTTGATGCTTCACAAGTGGTACCTCAGTCCTTCTGTAGTGGCTCAGATTTTTAGCTACTGAGTCAGGCCTTGCTGTGACCTGTTGACCACTCCATTCAACATCAATTTCAGTCACTTCTTTGCCCTGGGGCCTCCATAGGAAGAGTCACTGAGGGAAGCTCATCCTACAAACCTGACCCCCGGGTCTCTTGTATACTTATCCCCCAACTACCCTGATGATCAAGTTTTTGCAAAAAGCTGCTAATAGTAGAGCAACCAGGATCCTCATTGCTCCATTTTGACTAGTTCACTGAGGCCTAACCTCTCCTTTCTTCCCAAGATGGTCTTGGAGTCAAATTTGAATCAGTCTATCCAACTTCCAGTTTTCTTTCCAAACTTCAGGAACATACTTCATACTTCATAGCTTAGATCTCCATCGCCAGCTAAGATTTTATTTGGATCGAACTAAAAACTTCAGGAAATTTGATAAGTTGTTTGCATCTTTTTCTAATGGTAGACTTGGAAAAACAGTGTCCAAAGTTACCCTGTCCAGATAGCTGTCTGACTGTGTTTCCTTTGTCTACACCTCCAAAGGCTTTTTCTTCCATCTAAGCCTGAGGCTTACTCCACCAAGGCAGTTATTACTTCTACATCCCATTCTGGCTGTGCATCTATGAATGTTTGTGTAGAAGCTACATGGACTAGTCTCCATTCCTTTGTCTCCCATTATAAGTTAGATATTCAGTTCATAACTATATATTCCTTTGGCTCCACCTCTTTGTGGAATGTTCTCTCCTAATACCACCCATTTGTGTGGCTGGGGGCTCTTTCCCACAGGTTAAGATGGATGGAAAAAGCAACATTGGATATGCAAATTATGTACTTACCATAAAACTAGATGTATGTTGTCTTCTTCTGTCCATCTCAATTGTCCCACCAATCTTCCCTCTTCCAAACTGTCACTGGTTGTTGCACCTCCTGGTGAGCCTCGTGGATCATCCCAGAGTCTTGGTGGGACCCTTTGATCCTTTATCGTGTTCTCTGTTCAGGGATTTTCTTGGTTATGATTAGTTTCTTAGAGCAAACTTGATCTGGGAAGGAAAAGGCACATGAGGTATTATGGGAGAGGAGGTGGAACTTCTGGAGCTGAAGACTTTGTGAAGCCAGCCAGACGGACCATATGCTTGCTGTACTTCATGTACCATTCAGGTACTCACTGATGGGTACTAGTGGAAGCTGCCATACTCCTGGATCTCATCTGAAAATGGAGTCACATTCATGAGGAACAAAACGGTAGCCTGTGAATCTAGTTTGCAGTCAATTTTCCAAATCACAACTAGTGAAACTTGTAGCTTCAATGTGTCAAGATGTGCATACTCATGGAGATCTCCAGAATATTCCCATTGGCACAAGCATTTATTATTTTATTTTGCTTACGGTAGCTATATATATATATATATATATGTATATAGACACACACATACATATCATTGTCTCTGAACCTTTTTCTGCCCTACCTAGTTCCTTCCCTTACCTCCATTTCTTTGAATTTCTAAGCACTAATCACATGATCTATTTCTATTTGGCAAGCCCACTAATACACTTCTTTAAATGCTCAGTGCTCAGTATCTAATAATATACAAGCATTTTTATTGTGTAATATTTGCCTTTACTATAATATGAATGTAATCTAATTAGCAAGTGCGCATGTACTTGTTAAGGTGTATTATTTAATGTCTTTTCATGTGTATTATTGGATGTCTGTTTAAAAATGTTTGTAACATGTTGCTTTTTCTCCCAGGGCCTTCACTGAAAAGGGTTTTCTTTTTGACTAAACTCATTTGGACAAAATAAGTAAAAAAAGCAAAATAAAAATAAATAAAAAAAAATAAAGTCAGCAAGTTGCATTGTAAGTTGCAAATGTGTGGTTCATTGTTTTAGAGGCATGCCTCCATCAAGTATACTAGGTCACACAGATTTAGAAAGTGTTATTCGATACCTGGCTACAGTAGGTTCATAGCTTCATAGGTATCTGCCCAAGGGCATTTATAAGCCTAGCCAGAGTGTGTTGGCTTTCGCCACCCCCTTGGATTAGTTCCCTGTGCCTCTGACCAGCAGAACCATTAGTTCCCTGCGCCTCTGTCCAGCAGAGCCACTGCAGTGATCCCCGAGGTAAATTTTCTGTTTCCCATCCACCCGTCAAGGTTTCTCTTGAAGAGTGCTAGTGAGGGGCTCTGCCTGATGTATATTGGAATCTTGTTCCAAAGCATGGGGAGACTCTGGGTCAGGAAGCTATCCTCCCAGCATGTCCTATTTATCGTTGTGGTAAGGTTTATATCCCTAGAGCGTGTGGTTCTCAGGGATTTGTTTTTTTTTAGGTGGAGCATATCCATCAATTCTGAGTTGGACATGGCCTTGTATGTCAAGCAGAGATCACCTCTGAGTAAGTGGTATGCAACCGAGTACAGCTGGAGTTTCTTGAGTCGGGCTGCATAGGTCATCTGTTTGAGGCCAGTAATCCCCTTGGTGAGGTACTTTTGTGGTCTTTCCAGCTGTTGCAGGTGTCTTGTAAGGTACATCCCATATGGGGTATTGTATTATATAATGGGTCTAATAAGTGATAAGTAGAGAGGCACAATAACCTCCTTTGTTCTGGATGCGAACCCTTTTGAGATTAGGTGGGCCACATAGAAGGATTTTCTAACCACCCTGGCAATATGATTATCAAAGGAGGGATTACTATCTACTTGGATCCCCAGTTCCCTTATTACTTTTTCTGTATTTAGGGGACTACCACCTATGTTTTAGTTCGCGGGCACTTTGTTTTTTTCCAAAGGGGATGACTATGCACTTTTTGGCATTCAGCTTGAGGCCATGATTTTGACACCAGGTATCTGTCTCAGTGAGACCCTTATGGAGGGTGTCTGTATCAGCCTGAGAATCAATTATGGCCCCTAGTTTACAGTCATCTGTGAACTTGGTCAGCCAAAGACCTCCTGTGCTTGTCTGTACCTCTGAGAAGTATATACTGAACAGGAGTGGTCCTAGGACTGAGCCCTGGGGGACACCACTTGTAACCATTTTAGAGTCGGACCTAGAGCCTGCAACTCTCACCTTGTGGGTTCTGTCCATGAGCCAATTTGCAACCCATCTCGGGACATAGGGGTTAATGTTCAGGTTGGTGAGTTTGTCTATAATACCAGAATGGGGAATGGTATCAAAAGCCTTTGCGAGGTCTAGGTAGGCTGTGTGGACCTCCTTACCCTCATCTAATGCCTTAGTAACTGTCTCAAAGAAGTCCACCAGGTTTAGGAGGCATGATCTACCCTTAACAAAGCCAAACTGGGTAGGGTCCAAAGTTTGGAGGTTCCCAATGTCTCTGTTAATGAGTTCCATGATGATGCACTCCATAGCCTTGCAGACCAGGCTAGTCAGGCTTATAGGGTGATAGTTCCCGGTGTCCGTTGTGGCTCCACCTTTGTGGAGTGGGATAACTGTTGCTGTGTGCCACTCTGTGGGTACGTAGCCTGTAGAGAGGCTGAGTTTGAACAGTGTGCTTAGGTGAGGGGTTAGTTCATTTTGGAGCTCTTGTAAGACACAGCCTGGGACACCGTCCGGTCCCATTGAGGCTGTGTTTTTGGCTTTGGATAGGGCTGTTTTAACCTGTGTGTCGGTGATTGCCAGGGCCTTACATTCTTCTGGTATGGTTATGGGCCATTTAGGGGGTGAGAGGGGTGTGAAGTTTGCACTGAACCTGTATGCCAAAATGTTGGCAATAGCAGTCGGTTCAGTGTATTTTGTGCCATTCTACACCAACTCAGAGCAGATCTGAGAGTTTCCACTTAGGTTCTTGACATAGCTAAAGAACGCTTTGTGGTTATCTCTGGAGTCCTTGGCAATTTTTCTTTCGAAGCTAGCCTTGGATGATTTAATGAGGGATCGTAGTTTCTTGCTGATACTAATCAGGGATATCTTTCCTTCTAGGGATTTTGCTCTTATCTGTACTAGTTTCCTCTTTCTATTGTAGATCCTGTTTATGGCAGGGGTCCACCAGACTGGTTTCCTTTTCTTGGAGGAGTGAGTCTTAGTTTTACTTGGGATAGCACAATCCATGCATTCATGCAGATGATCATAGAGTGCCTTTGTATAGGTTTCAGCAGCTTGGACAGCATTGTTCATTGGCGTGGGGGCTGTGAACCTTTCCACCTCGGTCTTAAGCAATGTGAAGTTTGCTTTTGAAAAGATTTTCATGGTGGTTTCCTTTATTGGGGTTGGGGACGGAATGTGAATATCCAGAGTGATTAGTCTATGGTCTGATCTATTCAGTGAGGGGTTGATGTCAGGTGTGGAACACCGGTCGCCCATGTTGGTGATGACCAGGTCCAATATGTTGTTCCCTCTGGTGCAGGTGTTGACCAGTTGATCCAGGGCATTCGAGTTTAGAAATTCAAGGAAGCGTTGGGCAAGGGAGTTAGTACTTGAGTAGTTCTCCCAGTTAATGCTTGGGTAGTTGAAATCACCCAGTATTAGGGTGTTTGGTAGGACCATCATATTTCCCAGTGTCTCCAGAAATGCGGAATGGAGGTCCTGGGTCATGGTGGGTGATCTGTAACAAGCTACAATTTGGATTGCAGTTTTACCCATTGTTAGTTGCATTTGGATGATCTCTGATGCATCGTGCTGCGCCACTACCTTGGAGGTGTGAGTATCCTTGATGAATATGGATACACAACCGCCTTTTGTGTTTCAGTCCAGGTTCTGTGGCCGAAAGGTATGGTATGAGTTATAGCCTGTTAGTGCTGGGGTGCTCTCTGGAGCCTTCTGTTACTGCACAGATTTCAATGTTCTCCATACTGAGGAGTGCCTCAAGTGCATGCATTTTGAGGTTTAGACTTCTGGCGTTGAGTAGCATTACCCTCAGTTTTTGGTTACTTGTGCTATTTACAGTGGTGGGGTTGTCTTTTGAGCCTTGCCTAAAAAAGGCACTATGGGGGTGGCAAGAGCCTTTGCCAGTATTTGAAAGCCTAAGGGTGACAGGTGCAAGCCATCTCTTGCAAAGCAACGTGGCTTGTCGAGCATGTCATCCCAGGCAGACAGATACTGGATCCCCTTTGAATGACACCAGACACTTAGCCAATTGTTGAAGTTGATCATTTTTTCTTTATACTGTGGCATCATTCTTGGTGAGGGCAGGATGCTACTCAGGGTCAGGGTCATACCGGCCTGGGCTACATGATCAGAGAGCTCTTCCATGTCTCTTCATGTAGTTCAGGGAGGTACGCTGGGCTACATGATCAGAGAGCTTTTCCATGTCTCTTCATGTAGTTCAGGGAGGTACGTCTCAGGTCATTTACGCCATCATGGACAATGCCAGAGTTGTATTTGTACTTGTTCTGGAGTGACCTGAGTGCTTGTGTTATGTGGCGGATCCTGGCCCCTAAGAGGCAGCTAACTGCAACCTTCTCCTTGTCCAGCCTAGTTAGTGGGACATCAGTGTGCCTGATTATAGAGTTGCCTATCACTAGTGTGTTGGGTATGTTATTTTGCCTTAAGGGCTGTGATTGCATGGCACACTGATTATGTGAAGTATGTGTTTCATGGTTGGTGATGGGTTGTGGAGGTTGCTTGGATGTCTGCTTTGGAGGTCTCTGTTGCTTTTGCAGATTTTTATTTAGAGCCTCCGAGTATGTTTTCATGTATTTATGTGTGTTATTTGCCTGTGTTGGTTTGTTAGGTCTCTGTGAGACTGGTGGTGTGTTGCAAGTATTAACATTCTCCTCTTGACAGTCAGTACTAGGAGGAATAGCATTATCAGGACATGTAGGCAGCCTGAGGGACATATACATTACTCTGCAAATATATGGGAAGCTCTATTTTCCACTTAAGAATGTGTTCACTTGCACTGGAATTCACATTACAAAAGGTTAACAATATGAATATATGTGCTTGATTGTTGATTGTACTTGCAACAAGGTAGCCCATGATGTCGTAGTCACCACTGTCTCTCACTTGCTGAACTGGGCTGGCTTGAACTCCCTCACCTCCTTCAATGGTATCAACTCTCACTCGCCCACAAACTAGTAAACCATCCACTAAATGTCCCATCACTCCAGAATCTACTCCAACCCTATCGCACCACCAGACCACTAAGATCCAGCAACAAAAATCACTTGCAGATCACTAAAGCCAATCCCAAATTATGGAACTCCCTCCCACCCACAATTACCTCCGTACCATCATGCACCCACTTCAAAACTTTACTAAAAGCGCACCTAAAAACATGCTGGCTATGCCCTTGCAACTCCCACTCTAAAATCACCCACCCCATCCAACCACTACCTTTCTTTCCACTCCACTAACTACCTTGATTATAGCAAGCTCAGATGCTCATAAGCCTAGTACTTATTATACAGCAGATACAGCAGGAACTTCTTATTGTAACATTTGTTAATGTCTGTTATGTACTTCACAGATAAAGATTCTAGTTGTCTACGGATGTACTATGTTCTTCATCTGTAAATATGTTGTAAGTAATTGCTATGTTATATTGTTAATCACTATGTAATCCAATGTAACTTCTGTCTGTTTATTTTAACTGTGGAGCTTTTCTCCCCGGGCCTCCGCCGAAAATGGAGCTACGTCCAGTTGGACACTCCCGGTCAACAAATGTAAATAAAATAAATAAAATAAAAATAAAAATCAGTACAGTCTGCCTCTGTAAGTGGCTCTCACTATGTATTATAAGGGTATGGCCCATCTAACATATGTGGTGGCCTATAGTAGTGATTATGGCCGTCCAGTGCCTCCACACTAGTATCCCCTACTGCTTTAGGGCAGACTCCTGTCATTGGTGTTTCCAAAGGTGTTCCCTAATTTTGACAGCGGAGATGACTGCCTTTTCCTAGCCATACCATCTGGTCCTAATACATTAGATGAACCTTCAGGGACTGTATATGCACTAATATGTGACAAGTATACCTGCTGTCTGTACAGCAATCATATTGCACTCCCCATAGCTGTCCATGTGAATATAGTATTGTATAACTAGGTTACTCCTTTGTCTCTAGCTGTCACCTTATCAATGACACTAGTATATAGTCTGTAGCTCTGTGTCATGTGTTCACAGGCGTCTGCATGTCCAGATGATGAGGTGGACAGTAGAGGCTGCACTGTGTAAGCCCTGATGAAAATGATGTCCTGCTGTAGCACTTAGGACACATGGATGCCACCTTTTGGGGAAAGGGGGTTTTGAACAGCCTTTAAAGGGCCAGGAGTGGCAGACGGTGGTCCGTGACATAAATGCAAAGGTGTCCACAGGTACACATTATAATAGTGTCATAAATGTGTTATCAACATGCTATACCATACAGTATCAAGGTAAAGTTACCATACCATATTAGGGTAAAGGTATGATCCCTTGCTGTTGGGAGGGTGGCCATGGGGAGGTGGCAGTTGAATAAAGCAGGCTGCTAGAGACAGCTGAGGTTTTTGGTGTCCCTGCAGGAGGGACAATAATTCTAGGATCATCTCTGGAGGAGCAGGCACTCACTTGAGGATAGTCCAACTCCCACTTGTCATGGTGAATGATGTCCCAAGTCAGTACCATTTTCAGAAGATTTCTCCACTGTAGCATGTAGAGATGTAGACTGACCACACTATATGTTACCTATGTTTTGTTATTGTAACATCAGATATCCAGGCACATCAGTACAGCAACAGCATTAGGTTGGGGTGGTCTGGTACACCTTGCATGGACACTATTAGTGTGTAAACCACAGTATCATAGGTTTGGCAGAGGCACTAATGCCCACACCGGTATGTCTTTTGTTTTGCATTAACAGGGCAGACCACTATTATAGTGACAAATGTAAAATCTGGAGCAGTAGAGCAGACTGATGTTGGCATATGTGGAGGGGGTGATGATGATAAAACACACATATCTCAGGCACAGTCAGTTGACATCCAGGGTGAGCATCTGCCCATAGCACAGGCTGAAAGTGTGGTCTTGGCTACAGATGAACATGAGACTGTACAGTCTGACAGCTCACCGCCCTTAGTAGTGAAGGGTCCCCTGTTACTCTGACCATCACTGATGCTGCCTCTGGGGCTGCACTGCATGTAAAGTTTTTATATCCACCAGTGAGTTGGTTGTAGGTGTGCACAGTGTCATCACATGTCACAGTTGGTCAAGGACATTAAGGCGGCACTAGAGATCGATTGGCTGATGTTCATGAGCATCTTCTATATACAGTCTACTGCAGCTCTGTCCAGCATAGAGCTGATTGCTGTTTTGCATGGAATCAGTGAGGACTGGAATACAGGAGCACAATGCTTGGTCTTATGAGGTTACTGGTGGCACACACCATTTCCATTTCAACCTCCATGTGGAAGACTGCTGGTACCTCCATCACTGCTTGTACTGGCAGTATTATTCAAGGAGCTGTTGCATGGGTGCAGGCCATCAAATGTTATACAGTCCTCCACTGGGTCCGAAGGTGTAAGTAGCCATGACAGTCAGCCTCCACTGGCAGGGCACCTCCACCAAGTTATGGTCCCACAGTTGGACACCATCCTTGTCAGAAGGGACCTCAAATCCTTGTGTATAGAATAGTCTGCATCCTAGCATAGTGGCTGCATGCCATGGTCACAGATTGGCACCCCTATTTTGTTGCAGGAAGAAGTGATCTGTGTCATAGTCATTTCGGGTTATGGTCGCATAGTAGCACCATACCTCTCAACCTCTTACAGCAAGAAATCTGGACAAAGCCATAAATAAAAGTGGGACAGAGGCCCAAAAATAGGGACAATTTTTAAATATTGCTCTTACAAACTTAGAAAGTTGATAGAATAACTGGTTTTGCATTAGCATAAATTTTCTGAAGGATATGAAGTCTGAAACCCAAATGCCGTTCATTATTTTCTAACTTTAATCATTAATGATTAGAAAGTAATTTGCCAGAAAACCACAATTTTATGAAAAACGGACCAAAGCTATGAGGTCAAAATCTGAACATTCTGTGAAACTCTGTACAGTTGAGAGGTACACTGGCACTCCACTTCCCCATCATAGGAGGAAACTGTCTGTGACACAGAGTACATGTCACCTCAAGACCCACCTCTTCAATTCTTGTGATGTGTCCCCTACAGGTGTGTAAACAGAGAGGTGTTACTATGTCCCTAGCTATCTTTGCAGATGATGATCATGACGGTGACATATTCTGCCTTCATTCCTTCCTGTGTGAACTGTTTTGGAATAGCTGGTACACAGTGAGGTTCAACTATATACTGACCATCATAGGCTGATATTAGTGCATACATTGTTTTTTTTTGCATGTGACACCCACAGTGTCAGAATGTACTCACCAGGTCCCAGAGGTCTGGGCTAGATGTCACTGCTTCACTTGCTCTGCCATACACTGCATTTGTCACTATCTCACGATCGCTGTATAGCTGTTGGTTGCTTCTGCCCCACTATCCTCTCAGTGGATAAGGGCATCAAAACACCTTCCCTGCTGGTTGTGTGTGTTGTCTATGTACATGTGCATGAGTATGAACACTTCAGTATCCTGCGGCTTCTCAGCCTGTGTTGTCTGTCTCAAGCATGTTGTAGAGCATGCTGACATCATCCTTCAGGATGTAGCAGGGTTGAAGTGGATTACTACAGCTAAAATGCCACAAACAAACAAACAAAGCTCTTCAGCCCTTCAGCCAAGGCTGCAAATACAGTATTGGCATTCCTTTCTGAATGCGGATGCTACATTACCCCACCATCAGCATTACCTTGTGCTCAAGGCAGCCACCATCTTTGCCCTGCCCTAATGATGCCCATGCAACATGTTCCTAATAAGTAACTCGAAAGAAACACATTTAGCTTAAAAAAACAAACAAAAGTGGATCCAGTAAGAGTGATTGAAGTCTAAATGTGACAGGTCGCTGACCTGCTTCTTACTCTACCTTTGTAGATGGGTACTGCTATTGATTTCTTTCAGTTGTACAGGATCACTACTTCCATAAGGGACATGCTGAAGAGCTCTGTGAGTTTTAACTAGTATCTCAGCAGCCATCTTGCTGGTCCTGTGTGGGATCCCATCATATCAATCTGCCTTACACTCCCTTATTGTCCCTAAGATCTTGTTCACTTCCTCAGCTGTTGTCACCTCATTTGCTCACTCCTTCTTCTCTCCTGCCCTCCTTGATATGAAGTCTGCTTTGCTTTCTCATGGTGAACACTGCTGAGAAGTCATTTTAAATTATCACCTACTCCTTGTTCTGTATATTTATTTATTTATTTTATTATTTATTTGCAGTTTGTTTGCCAGGATAGTCCAATTGGGACACAAGGAGCCCATTTTCAATGGATTCCTGGGGAGAAAAGCTCCAGAAAATACAAATACATAGTACACATTGCACATTTACATTACATATTATCTCATAGGAATACAAAGTAAATATGATAAGAAAAGGTTAACACTGATAGAATACATCAGTAGTGTTTGTAAAACAGCAATAAAACTTTTTTTTTTCCACACAAAAGTAGCAGCATAGGGTAACTGTTAAGTAGTTGGTCAAATAGTTCAATAGAGCTGTGGAATTATAGGAGGCAGTGATGGCGTATTTAGTTCTAGGAGAGTAGGAAGTGGTATTAGAAGGATTAGGTAGGATGGGAACAGGAGCACTTCCATTGTGAAGTTAGGTGTGACTGCAGCAAGGTTTTAAATGAGGAGAGACTGCTGGTGATCTGGATAGGAGATGGTAGAGAATTCCAGAGGCGTGCAAGAGAGAAGGACATTAGTTAATTCCCAGCTGGATGTGTGGGTTTGTGCAATTTAATTAGTTTTTGGGAATTAGATCTTAGAAGTCATTCTGGTTCATACATTTCAAAGATAGTGGCTAGGGAGGGACAAAGATAGGGGTTGTAAATGAGTTTGTGTGCTTGGATGAGTTGGGTATAAGTGAGGAGGTTAGGTAGCTCAAGCCAGTTTAGTTGGTGAAGAGAATTACAATGGTGAAAAATGGCTCTGTGACCTGCTGCAAATTTTGATATCTTGTTATAACAAGAGAAGAGTTTTGTTTTGAGGAAGGATTGCAGGTTGTTGAGGATAGATGCACCATATAGGAGGGATGGAATGAGACATGTATTGGCTAGTATGAGCCTAGTGGAAGGAGAGATATAACGATTATGGTGGTATAGCATACCAGTTTTTTGTGGGGGGTTTTGATATTTACTTGTAAATGTTTGTCGAATTTTAGTTGCTCATCTAGGAGTACTCCTAGTAGTTTAGTGTCAGAGACTATTTCTAGGGGAGTATTATTTTTGCTGGTGATTATAAATGAGTATTTAGGGAAGATGTTTTGGAGGCAGTGAATAGCATAAGTTTAGTTTTGGTTGCATTAAGAGCTAGATGGTTGCCTAGCATCCACTGCCGAGTAGAAGAGAAGGTGGTTTGGGTAAGCTTATTTAGAGTGGGGATAGGAGGGGAGGAGCAGATAATGGTAGAATCGTTGGCATATTAGATGAGGCTGGAGTTTGGAATGGCTTGGTAGAAGTCGTTAATGAATATGTTGAATAGTAGGGGGCCTAAAATGGAACCTTGGAGGACACCTGTGGGAGTATTAAGGAAGGGTGAAGTGGCTTTATTCCATTTGACTGCTTGTTGTCTGGTTGTGAGGTAGCTGGAGAACCACTTGTTACAAGAAGGGGATAGGTTTAGTTTGGAGAGTTTATTAAGCAGAAGGTTGTGGGAAATAGTGTTAAATGCCTCTGAGAGTTCGAGAAGAAGGCTGGACACTAAATGGCCAGAATCACAGTCTTTGTTAATTGTTTCAAGGAAGGAGAGGCGAGCAGTGGAGGTGCTATGACTGGATATGAATCCATGCTGTATGAGGGTAAGAAGGTTCACTGAAGCACTAGACTCCAAACAGCAGCAATAGTTCCAACAACTTTATTCAAGTGAGGAATAAAACATAAAATGTGTAAAAAGTACTGACAACTACTAAAAGCTGAGACTGGCAAATGAACAAAAACAGAACTGTAAAATGAGCAAGTAAATGTTAAGCGCTTTTTGTCCGGATCCTATCCGGACTTCTTCAGACAAGAAATCAATCTTAAAATGCAGTTTAAATAACCTCGCCATGTAGTACTAACCTATCAGACCCCTGTGTTCAAACTTTGAAAAATTTTAAAGACATATTTACTACCGCTCATTTGAGCGTAATTAAAAGGATAAAAGCTGTTTAAAATACAATGAAAGAGTAACCACCACTAGTCTAAACATATTTTACATCAAATCCTTCCAGTAATATAATAGACATTGTCAATAATTAAATCGGCAACCAGTAAAACTACTTTGAATGATATCTACTGTTAAGTGAATGACAACTAGCAATAGAGCATACTATAATTGATGAAATGCTCGATTGCTTGTGAACTTGATATTATGCATTAAAAATCAATTTTAAACAACCACCCTTTAATTTGTAGGGTATTATAAACTATCTACTATGTTCCTATAAAGTTCTGACCATCCTGTCTTCTAACATACAAAATCACTACTGTATTGTAAAAATCCTTGTAAACAACAATTCTATTTAAGTCAAGATTTATGATTGTATTTATATTCAACGAAAATAACAAATGTGTGTAGTACTAATGAATAAAAATAAAGAATAGACAATGGAAATTATGTAACAATGTAAATAATACTGATCTTAATATGCAGGTGAAATAAAAAATTGTTTAAGAACTCAGTTCTCACTGTTCACCAAATAAAAATGTGCCCACTTGCATGTTTTACCTGGTTTTCTAAGTATTTTAAAGACTTTTAAAGACTAAAGGGCAACTATCCCTTTCACCTAAGTAAACTCTTAAGTTTTAGTACACATGCAATGGAACACATTTCATTTAGTCCTGGTTCACTACAAGCTTTCTAAACTTAACTGCCAGTTGAGTTCACTTCTTTCTAATAATAGTTTAACTAAACTATCATCTATATGTTTTTTATCTGCTACTTGACTTATGTGGGAAATGATCCTAAATTTAATTTAAATGTTATGGTCACAATGTCTAGCTAAAGCGTTGTCTGTTTTCCTCTTTTAATTGCATATACATGTTGATAAATCCTGTCTCTCAGTCGGCGATCGGTTTTACCGACATAAAATGCTGGACATTGTTGACATTGGGCCAAGTATACAACCGATATAGTGTTACAGCTGTATGTTTCCCGGATAAAGAAATATTCCTTCCTGACAATAAAACATTTCCCACTATCTAACTACAGTATTTACATGTTCCATATTTATGTGTACCTGCATTATTCTTTTTAGGTTTATAAGGTGTTTCTAATAGATTTTTCAAATTGAAACCATGTCTAAAAGTAATAATAGGAAATTCACCTATCTTGTTAAATAGGTCCTTGTCTATTGACAGATAGTACCAGTATTTTCTTACTGTTTTTTGAATGTCCACTGCTACAGGGCTGTATGTGAAAATGAATGAAAGAGAAAAACTTTTACTGGTGTTTATAGATTGTTCAAAGGGTGTTGTAAATGCCCTCTCTTCCTGTACTGTGTCCATTACTTCAGTACTAGTAACACTTGTTGGTGTTACCATACAGTTGTCCAAAATCAGTTTATACATCCCTGAGTTCCTTTTTACTTTTCCTTCATAAATCTTTTTCTGTACTTGTCATTCTAGCTGCACGTACCCGTTGCCCCTTAACAACTGATTTTTTTCTGGTGTAAGGGATGAGAACTGGTAAAGTGCAAGAAATAATTTGAATAGGTATTCTTTCTGTAAATGTTTGCAGTATATCTACCTTCTTGTCTATTTTTACATAATTCCACATCTAAGAAGTGAATCTTGTGTTCTTGATAGTTTTTAGTGAACTTCAAGAAAATACCTGTTAAGTTAAAAAATTCCACCAAACTGTCAGCTGTAAAACTATCTCCATTAATTATAATGAAGATATCATCCAGGAATCTTGTGTAAAAAAACAATTTTCTTTCCATTGACTTTGGAAAATGAAGTTGGATTCCCAGTAGGCCATCATCAAATTAGAGAAACTTGCTCCCACCGGGGACCCCATGGCTACTCCAATTTTCTGAAGGAACAATCTATTGTTGAATGAAATGTAGTTATTTTTCAAAATATCTAACAATTGTTCTGTCAACCTAATGTCATTTTCAGTTGCCCATTTATTTTTTATAAACTCAGTGACCCATTCTATACCTAAATCATGGGGTATAGATGAATATAAGTCACATACATCAACTATAAGAAAGTTAAATTCTTCTCTGAATGTCAGTGTGTTAATTTCATCCAAAAAGGACCACAAATCTTTACAAATTTGTTTTTCTTTATTCACATATCTCTTCAATATCAGGTCTACAACTTTTGCACAAGGGTATGTAATAGACTGTCTAGCGTCTACTAAAGCTCTCAGGGGTGAGCCAATCAACCCTTTATGAATTTTAGGTATACCAAATACCTGTGGCAATTTAGGGGACAACATAGTTAGATAGTGGCTTAAATGTACAGCTATTAACCCATCTATAAGTAGGTCACTAGTAAACATTTTAATACTATTATATGCTATATTTAGTTGGTTTAAACTCACTTCTTTGTATGTTTCCTTTTCTAAAACTGAAACCATTTTTCTTTTGTAATCTTCTTTATACATAACTACTAGGCCCCCTCCCGTATCTGGTATCATAAACCTGATAGGGAGGCTTCGAAAGGATGTTAACAAATACTGTTCCTCTTTAGTTATGTTCTCGTTTTTTCTTTGTTTTTTTATTATTAACCACTATCTGCCTAAATTCATGTTCACATAAATACTCAAACATGTTGATGATAGGGTTACATGGTGGATTAAATGTACTGGCTACTCTTAATGCATTGTTACTGTATGAGGAATTCCCCATCAATACAGTCAAGTTCAGCTTACGTATAAACAATTTAAAATCAGTCAATAGTTCTGTAAGGTTACACTTGTTAGTTGGAACAAACGTAAGTCCCTTTGAAAACAGTTCAGCCAAGGTCTCATCAATATGACATCCCATATAGTTATACATTTTGAAGTCTCTTTCATCATTAAGTACTACCTTACATGGTGGGAATGTTAATTCCTCTTGTTGCTGTGGGTGTTGTATCTCTTCTTGGGGGGGAAATTGTAGGTTGGAATTCCAGTTGTTCCCCTCCCCCCTCTGTAGTGTTTTTGTTGTTGCTGTTGTTGTTGATGCCACTGGTTTTGATTGTGGTGTTGTGGGGGGGTTGGCCTTGAGAATTATGGCCCCTGTTAGTGTCTCCATTCTGTATGTCGATGAAATCAACACCTGCATTAATATAATCTTCACTATTATTCACATCTTCATTCAAGTTTGTACCAAACCTTGTATTTGGGGCTATATGTTGTTCAGATCTAGTCAGATGCCTTTGTCCAGAAGGTCCCCCCCCCCCGTTCCAAGTTACACTGTTCTGTGAACTTGAGTGGTTTGAGTATGCAGTGCCTTCTGCATAAGCTTTCAGGTCTCTTTGTAGTTTTTTAACCTTGACATTTTTCAATTTGTCAAGTTGTTGCGCTATACTAGTGAAGGTTCGATTATAATCATACTGGTATCGGTTGAGTGCTGTATCTGCTTTCATGTCTCTTTCTAAAATTACAATTTCTGAAGCCATCTTGTTAACTGTTATTTGATAATGTTTAACCATACATTTTAAAAGGTCTAAACCTTGGTTGTTGAATAGTTCTATTAGTTCCTTATGGAACTCGGACCCTTCAATCAGGCCCGTAGGGTACGAACAATATCTTAACCCTTTTGGTACTATTTTCTCTTTTAGGCATTTATTGAAATAGTTAAGCTCTAATTGTAATTTTTTAAATTTTTAACAGTTTATTGTCAAATAGTTTCAGCTTTTCAACCAAAGAGTCATTCCCTTGGTTGAATAAATCATTGTTGTTACTTGCCTCTGGTTTATCCATGGTAAGTATGAGGAAGATGGTTAATGAGAATCCAGTCTAATAAGCTTGATTTCTTGTTGGATTTATTTATCCTGGCAGGGGAGGTAATGGTTTGGGAATACCCATATAGGTTTATATGGCTTGAGGGGAGGTTGCTGCAGAAGCAGGTCCAGTCAATATTTGTGTCACCTAGAATGATGGTTTCTTGAGGCAGGTTTTGGGATAGCCAGCAAAGTATATTTTCCATGGTTGCTATGTTATTACCAGGAGGTAGATATATACAAACAATATAGATGGATTTGGCATTGTTAATAAGACGTTTGGAGATAAGAATTTCTGCATTGGAGTCTAGAGGTGGTTTGCAGTTATGAGTGGTTAATTGTAAGCTAGGTTTATATAGGATAGCAACTCCTCCACCTTTTTTGGAAGTTCGGTCTAGTCTTAGGATATTATATCCAGGTGGGATGATCTCATTGTCTTTGGTTGTAGGTTTTAACCAAGTTTCTGTTAAGCAGAGTATATCAAAGGAGTAGATTTCAGTTAGGGCTTGGAGTTGAGTTACTTTATTTTTTATACTGCGTATATTAAGATGAGCAATAAAAAGGGAGTTAGATTGTTTGAAAAAGGCTTGGGTAGGACATATTTTGGAGTTGAGGGGAGAAAAAGGAGTAGTTGTGGGCCCTGGGTTAGGGTGGATGTCACCATCCTTTAAAGAGAGTAGTAGGTTTAGATAGTATAGGTTATGGATTCTACTATAATGAGATAGACATTTCCTGGGGTTTAGGTTGTTGTATTTTGTGTGTTGTGTTCTATGATATTTAGGAAGTATGTAGTTAGATGAGAATGTTATATTAGCATGTGTAAATTGTAGATGTGAGTTTGGAGAGATGGTTGCTTTTTTGGGATAGTTTTGGATTGGGTCTAGTGGGTTTTCAAAGAAGGTGAATAGATGGGTGAGGATTAAAGGCGATAGTAGTGAGATTGTTAGTAAGAGTGTGATAAAGGGCGGGATGTGTTGATTCTTCATTTTATGAGTAGATACTGGCTATTTGATGGTAGAAGCTTGAAATGTATTGGGAGGAGATGGGAGAGTGGGTAGTGTATGTTGTGGATGGAAGGGAGAAGTGAAAGGGTAATATTAGTAGAATTAGGTAACAGGAGAGTGTGTAGGGTGAAAGGATAGAGAGAAGAGTGTTTATGAAGAGGAAATGTAAGAACACGAGGTATGATAGGATTGAAGTGGGGAAAGGAAGATATGTGTTTGGAGAGTGATGGGAGAGGTAGGGGTGTGGTTGGGGAGTAAGTGGAGGAGGAAGAGGTGTGGTTTAGGAAGTATAGAGGTAGGGCCCTTGGGGGTGGGTGGAAATTGGGGTTAGGGAGGGGAGCGGAGTGAGCCCGCAGGGCGAACGGAGCGGGTAGAAACAGATACTGAAACAGTCAAAGAAAAACAATCAGCTAGGCTGAGTCTAGTGCTAGAATGGAGTAGAAATAGAGCTAAGGGAGTCTCTAGTCAGGAGGTTAGAGGTGGAAAGGAAAAACAAAGGAGAGAGAACTGGAGAGGTGTCAGTGGGCAGTAGAAATGAAGGAAGAAAAAAGTAACAGCTAAGTAGCACTTCGGGGACTGCTGAAGTTCAGAGCTGGGGAAAGGAGGTAAAAAAGAGAGAAAAAAGGGGGGAGTAGTAAAATATCTGGAGATAGGGCAACACCTAGTGGACGATTCTAGTATTGCAGGCTAGATTGGGAGTAAGAATGGTAGCCTACAATAGGAGAGTGAGTAAAAGTGATAAAACAGGAGGGTATCTATACAGGTAGGAGGGATAGATAGAAAAGGTAATGTATGGGGGAAAAGCAAAGGCTGCTGGCTATCCTAGCTCAGGCCTAGGTATACATATATTTTGGTACAGTCAAAAGTATCTATTTCTTGTAGGAATTATTCAGCAGACATACTTTACTGTTATCCTTGATAAGGGAATGTCGGCTTGATATGCAAGGAGATGACCCGCTGATATGTGGAGAGGGTTCTTAGCTTCCTGCCGACTAGCACTAGAAGCCCTAGGTGGGTAGTTATTTACTGTTATCCTTGATAAGGGATTGTCGGCTTGATAAAGGACAGATTATTTTCCCTGGGATAAAAATTCAAAGGGGGATATTCCAGGGTGACTCTTTGTCACTGTTGCTATTCTGTCTTGCCATTAATCCATTAAGCTGTTTACTTAGCTTAGGCCATGGCTACAATTTGGCTCCTAAAAAACAACAACGTCTAATGACTTCTCATCTTCTGTTTGTTGATGATTTAAAACTATATAGCTCATCAGATGAGGAACTGAAAGCACAGTGGCTGGTTGTCAAAACTTTTTCAGATGATATTGGAATGTCATTTGGTCTTGATAAATGTGCAAAAGCAACCTTTAAAAAAGGAAAACTGCAGCACCAGGAAAACATCAGTTTGGGAAAAGAATGTGATATAAAAAGAACTTGAGCAAGAGAGAGTGATAAATACTTGGGAACTGATGAAGGATCAGCAATAAAACATGAACAAATGCAAATAAAGCTCAGTAAGGAGTACTTTAGAAGACTTAAATTAATCCTGAAAACAGCATTGACATCTAGGAACAATTTATTTTATTTATTTTATTTTACATTTGTTGACCGGGCTAGTCCAACTGGATATATGTCCATTTTCAGTAGAGACCCAGGGAAAAAAGCTCCATTACAGAACTAGCAACATCAGATACATTACACATTTAAGACTAGAGTACAAATTTTACATAGCTTGTTAGTAATCATATAATTTCCATTATTTAGAAGAAATAGTAACAAGTATTTATGAGGTAGAGACATGTTTATACAATAGAAATCTAGATAAACAATTTAGTGCTCTATAGTAGTTACTAAGAAAGGCTTAGTTAATACCGACATATATTAGCTTGCAGCTCATACTCTGAGGTATTGAGAAAGGTATACATTCAGCAGCAGTAATGAGATTGGAATATGGAGAATATAGCAGTAAGGAGATTATTAGTCTAGGTTAGTGCATGGGCATAGTATTTCCAAGCTATAAATCAATTTGCTCTTCCTGTCCTAACTTATAGTTTTGGAGTGATTGACTGGCCCCAAAAAGTGTTGGATAGACTGGATATTAAAACAAGAAGGATGCTTCATGCTTACCAAATGATTTATAAAAAACAGTGTATACCAAGATTATATATTCCCCATTCCGAAGGAGGGATGGGCCTCCTTGAAATTGATTGCATGTATAGATCTGCAATTGTGGAACTCCACACATATTTACTGACCTCACAAGATCCAAATGTAGTGAAAGTTTTGAAACATGAGGAGAATAAATCTAAGATGACATCTCTGCTTAATTTAGCAGAAGCATATTGACATCAAGCAGGAATGGAAATCAAACCAGAAGTAGATAAAAACCAGGCAGCAATTAAATGTGATAAAAAACAAAAGAAATAATATAAGGTGAAGGACCAGATGAGAAGGCAAGAAATGTGGAAAAAATAAATATAGTTGCAATTATAGAAAACGTCTGGAAGAGCCTCATGTCGATCAAGAACAAACGCAGGAGAGGTGAAGTCAGATTAAGAAATGAAAGGTTAATATTGGCAGCCCAAGATAGTGGGCTACGTGCACACTGGTTTACAGAGTCCATTGAACATGTGGGAGAAACAGACATATGTAGGTTTTGTAAAACCGAATTGGAAACAGTCACACACTTTGTTGCTGGTTGCGATGCACTAATGGCAGAGGGACTAATTACTGAAAGGCATAATAATATGGCGAGACTGTTACGCTGGAGATTGTGCAAACATTATGGTATCGAAGTGGCTGAAAAACACTGGAAACATGAGCCACAAAGAATCTTAGAAAATGATGAAGTTTATATCACATGGGATCACCCAATACCAACAGTTCAAAAGATAGATGCTAAAAAACGGATAAAGTGGTCCAAGAAAAGAAGACAAAAATAGAATTGATCATTGAAATTGTCACACCTAGTGACTACAGTGTCTTGCATACAGAGGGACACTAAGTCATAAAATACCTTGATATGCAGGCAGAAACGAGAGCCATGTGGAAGAAAGATACCTAGACAGTTCCAATAGTAGTAGGAGCAACTGGTCTTATAAAAAAAAATTATAATCGTATTTAGATATGTTACCAATTCATGTAACACCATACTAATTGCAGGAGTCATTACTGGGCACATTGCGCGTGCTGCAAAGAGCACTTTTGGCTTACATCAAAGAGTGAAATAATACTAATTTCATGAACTTTAATCATACTTTGACTTAGGAATGGGGTCCATTCCCATCATGGTATTAGAAACCCAAAAGACTTGGAGAAATTCAAAATAAATAAATAAGGAAGAAATACTATCCAAATGTATAGTCTTTCTTATGTGTACTTCATATGTAGAAAATATTTCTAATAATAATATTAGACCTATGCAGAAAATGCTGACAAATTAAGCTTTACATTTATACACTTTGCATAGTGTACATATGTTGTAGCTTGTATGCAACTAAATGATTTATGTCTTGTCCATTGTCTCTTATTTAATACCTTCCTTCTTTCTATTTCTCACACATACACCTAAAAACCTTCATTTCTTTTTTTTCTCACACATATGTAATACCTACGTTAATACCTTCTGCCATTCTTCTATTCATTCATTATTTCATTCTAGTAAACCATACTAGTTTTCTCCTTGTCTTTGCATTTCAGCCCTCTTGTCTTTTTCATCCCTATAAATAGTTATATTTATATTTCACAGCACCTCCTATTCCCCACAGCCCATGTTTATTAATTTCTATGCATTCCCACAATCCTCTCATAACCCACTGCTATGCATTCCCAGATTCAGCTGTTTGTGACCTACATAGCGCCTTTTCAATGAATACACAACCATTGTTTGCCAGTGCAGCCTGGATTAATTTATTTACTTGTTTATTCATTCATTTGTGTATTTGTTAATTTGTTTAATTATGTATGTAGGTATGCAGATATGTATGTATATGTGTGTGTTGTCAACTTGTAAAAATACACTAGAGGCAGAAATATAAAAGCACGTTTTTATTTAAAAGGTGAAATGGAAAATAGTCCACTGTAGCTTTATCAAGTTATTCTCAGATGTATTTACAGCATTTGCATTGCAGGAAGATGACATTTTGAGCACATCACGGGAAAATGTAGCTGTGGCTGTAGAGGAAGAAGTTGAACAACATCTTCCTATTTCTTACGCATACTTTGAGCTACAGAGTGACTTGTTATACAGATAAGTAAGACAGTTTTTGAGGCCCAAGCCTTTCTGAAACCTAGTGAAGAGATTAGAACATAGCTGCATGCTAGTGGGACAGCCAGGAATGAACAAAACAAAAGCATGGATCCTAACAAGGTTTGACTGGCCAGGAATAATGATAGAAACTGAGAACTTCGTTGCTGGTTGTCCTGAGTTCCAGAAGACAGCCTCATACCCAGGCTTTAAAAATTGTTTGGATCCAATATTTGTCATAGTAGTACCATTTGAATATATTGCAGTCGACAATGCTAGGCCATTGGTGAAATCCAGTAATGGATTTCAGTGTTGTTTGGTTATTCTCAACGATATAACTTATGTAAACTGAAACTGTTCCACTACACAAAGCTAATGCTAAATCTATAGCCAGGAAGCTAGTCATATTATTTGTAAAGGTAGGGATACCGACACCCATGCAGATGGATAATAGGGGTACGACTGCTGAATCCTACACAAATGTACTTTATAAGCACTTACACGAGTGTATGGATCATGCTATCCCTAATAGAACCAAGATGCTATCCTCCACAAAAAGGAAGCCAATCTGGTGCTCCTCTGCCATAAACAAACTCTACAACAGAAGAAAAAAACTATTGCAAAAAAAGAGTAAAATCCCATGACTGGAGGAACTCCCTGGTCAACCTCAGTAAGAGATCCCTCATAAAATCCTCCAAAGCTAGTTACAAAAACAAAATTGCCACTGACTCTAAAGACAACCACAAAGCATTCTATAGCTATGTCAAGAATCTCACTGGCAACACTCAGATCTCCTCTGAGTTACAGCACAATGGCACTAAATATACATAACCAACTGGTATTGCCAACATCCTGGCAGATAGGTTCAGTGCTAACTTTACCCCCCTCTCACCCCCTAGAGGGCCCAGCTCTATAATGGAAGAATGCAATGTTCCTGTAATCACTGCTGCACAGGTAAAGAATGCACTCTCCAAAGCCAAGAACACAGCATCCATGGGACCTGACAATATCCCAGGCTGCGTTCTACATGAACTACAGAATGAACTGGCACCCCACCTAAGTACCATGTTCAATCATAGCCTCACCTCAGGCTTTGTGCCCTCTGAATGGCGCACTGTGATGGTTATCCCACTCCACAAAGGGGGAGCCATGATGGACCCCGGGAACTACCGCCTCATTATCCTGATGAGCCTGGTCTGCAAGGCCATGGAACGTATCATCATGGAACTCATAAACAAAGACATTGGTAATCTCCAAACTCTGGACCCTACCCAGTTCGGGTTTGTAAAAGGCGGATCATGTCTCCTAAACCTGATTGACTTCTTTGAAGCAGTCACCAAAGCTATATAAGGTGGTTCACACAGATTATTTAGATCTCACCAAGGCTTTTGACACCATCCCTCACTCTGGAATTATAGATAAGCTCACTAAACTAATTATAAATCCCTATGTCACAAGATGGGTTGCCAACTGGCTCATGGACAGAACCCACACTGTGAAAGTAGCAGACTCCAAATCCGACTTCAGACCAGTGACAAGTGGAGTACCACAGGGTTCAGTCCTGGGGCCTCTCCTGTTTGGTATCTACTTCTCTGAAGTACAGGCTAACACAGAAAGTCTTTGGCTAACAAAGTTTGCAGATGACTGCAAACTAGGAGCCATAATCAAAACTCCTAAAGATGTGGACATACTACAAAAGGGTCTCGCTGAGACAGATGCTTGGTGTCAAAGCCACGGCCTGAAGTTCAGTGCCAAAAAGTGTATTGTCATCCCCTTTGGTAAAAACTCTGTACCCATGAACTACCACATAAGTGGTAGTCTACTTAATGCCGAAAGTGTGATAAGAGACCTTGGGACACAGGTGGACAGTAGTCTCTCCTTTGATAATCACATCACCACAGTGGTCAGGAAATCCTTCTACATGGCTCACCTCATCACAAAAGGTTTCTCATCTAGAATACAAGAGGTCATTGTTCCCCTCTACTCATCACTCATTAGACCCATTATAGAGTACAATGCCCCTTTTGGTATGTATCTCACAAGACATCTACAACAACTGGAAAGGCCACAGAAATACCTCACAAAGAGGATTACTGGCCTCAAACAGATGCCCTATGCAGACTGTCTCAAAAAACTCCAGCTTTACTCCGTCGCATATCGCCTACTCAGATGTGATCTCTGCCTAACATACAAAGCTATGTTAAACCCAGAGCTGGTGGACATGCTCCACTTAAAGAAATCCCAATCCCTCCGAGCTACACGCTCTGGGGACCTTAACCTTGTCACTACAATAAGCAGAACATGCTGGAGGGATAGATTCCTGTCCCAGAGACTTCCCATACTCTGGGACAGAATACCTATCTATGTCAAACAGAGTTCCTCATTAGCACTCTTCAAGAAAAAGCTTGATAATTGGATGGGAAATAGGAAGTTCACCCCGGGGATCACTTCTGTGGCTCTGCTCGACAGGGGCACAGGAAAATAATTTTCTTGGGTGGCGAAAGCCAGGGTACCTTTTTGGCTAGGCTTATATAAGCCTAGGGCTAATAGCCTAGTACCTAGCTATGAACCTGTGAACCTAAGATACTCACTTAGCAGGGAACTTCTGTTATAGTCAGAATAATGCACCACTTGTACCGATGCTTTAAGGTCAAGCAACTAAACACCTCAGTGTATCAGCCCTAGATGGGTAGAGTGGTGCTCATTGCATAAGCCCCAGATGGATAGAGTGGTGGAGCATTTTAACCAAATACTAAAGTCATTGCTAAGAAAAATTATTGAGGAAGGTAGCAAACACTAGGACCAGCTTATAGCATTGCCATTACAGAAGTGTCACAAGCCATGCTTGCGTTTAGTCCTTTTGCATTTTATTTAATCCCTTCTCCCACTCCATGCAGGAGTGAGCTCAAGTTTTATGGTACAAGAACCATGAATCTCCAGGAGAAGTGACAACCTTACAGCCCATTTATTCCTGACTCATAATCCCCAGTGAGCTCAGACACTGTTAAGAAAAGGCAAAACTCCCATAGACGGTGACTGGGGGTCATGATCTCTGGATCCTGGCACTGAGGCATAGGGCTTACCAGTCAGTCAGTCACCATATTAAATACGTGACATATGACAAGCTTGTATGTCAGAAATGTGCTTCCTATTCCTATTGTAAAAGTTATTTCATTTACCTAACATCATAAGTTACCTATGTTTTTATGTTTTTTTATTTGCTGATTCCCTTTTCACTGGGATACGTTAGTTGTGTACTTGGGGCTTTATGTTAGTTATGTATGTTTTTGTAAATGGGATGCTTCATGGTGGCTTTATACTTCAGTTCTTAAGTAAGTTTACATTTTTGTTCTTTTGTAGTAATGCTTTGGTAGTCTGGTTTGGTAAGAGTTTTATTATTTTATGCTTTTACATTCATCTCTGTATTTTGGTTCTTTTATTATGACTTAGGGTACATTTTTGTAATTGGGTTAGTTTTGCTGGTAATGTTTTCTGGTTGGATTTCATAGTAGCTGCTTTCCTTTATTTTATTTTGTATTTATTTATTTTCATTGTTTATATTTCATTTGACTTGTGTCCTGAGTACTTTTTATTGAAAACAGATATTTGATAGAAATATATAAGATATAGCTACGTTCATTCACACTCACACCTCATCTATTCATGTTCTGGTGGCCTGTAATTAGCTGCTACTGCTATTACAGTATGACATATGCTTCCACGTGTACTAGTGGGCTACTTTGTCAGTAGTGTCTCACAACAAGAACCTATAACATGGTACTGTTATGGCATCTGTCAAGGAGTACAACTCCCACATGAGATACATGTGAGGATTCGTACCTAGGGATTGGTAGATCAATATGCTGCTGAATGCTGGAGGTAGAATCAGTGGCTCACACCACATACAGTGTCTCCTGAATACAGTACTGTGCAGTTCTTAGACTGTATGAGAAAGTATGCACTTTATGAATTAGGTGCACAGTGCAGCCTTGCTGTGCATTTTGGCGTGAGTATAATGGGCAGTACACCTTGTGCATAGTCCCACCAAGGTCACAAACTGCTGCCTTGTGTACATTTTGCAGACATATATACCCCTGTCTGTACAAGATTATGCTCAACAGTGGATGCTTTGAGCTGTAGCCCAAGCTGATGTGTAGCAGGTAACAGAGGGAGAGGACTCTCTGCTACTAACTAGGATTATTCTGTACTACTTGGCTAGATTCTGTCCATCACCACTTACATACTGTGTGATTCTGAACAAATCATTTAATCAGAGAATGATCTATGATTACCTCTGACAAGACTCATTTGTACCTTTTTTATGTATAAACAAAAACATATCATTCTAGAATACCTTTCAAACACTTCCTGCTCTGTCCTTTAAATGCATTCACAACCTCCAGTACTGCATTCCCTTTTAGTATTCAAACCCTCCTTCATGACTGCATGCAGTTTTAAATGAGAGCACATCCTTCAATTCTGTGTTTTCATTACTTATTTCAACATCTTCTAAACATGTTCAGTACTGCACATCAAACAAGCTCACTAGTTAATGCCATGTAACTTTCACTTCCCAAGCACCCAAAGCTCCATATCTTTGTAAGGCAAACAGTGCCACCTGATGTGTGTACCTTTTCACTCCATATTTGACTGTCTCTGCTGACCCCAGATTCAATGCAATAGACTGATACACAATACATAATACAGACGAATAGTGTCCTGTGCTGCTGTACTGTATGTAATCCATGTTGTAGCTGTCAGACTGAATACTGACTGACACATACACTGTTCCCTTTGTGAATTATGCCTTTGTCAGCTCACTGAAAAAACTGCCATGAAGACTACAGCAATGTAGAATTCTGATGTATACAGTTATGGATCACAAAAAAATCCTCATGAGGAGGTGATACTTGGCAACATAGCTATCCAACACAACTGTGTTTCATTCCAAAGATTAATACTGATGGTACAGACTATTATTTGAAATATCCAGTAGGTGTTAAGGTAAAATTTATTTTACATTTGTTAACCGGGGGTATATGACTGGGCCGAAAAGGCCCTTTTTCAGCAGAGGCCCGGGGAGAAAAGCTTCAGATAGAAAAATTACAGATGCATTTAGTTATTTAGACATTGGATTGAGGATAAGTTGGGCTTTGGCAAGATAGTTTTCAATGTCAGAGAGTGCTAGTTGAGTTGTTTGCAGGAGGGTGGGAATGTTTTGTGCAGCACAGATTAAGGTAGTGTCATCTGCATACTGAGTGATAGATGCATGCTGTGTGGAGGTATGGAGGTCATTTGTGAAGATTGTGAATAGTAGTGGTCCTAAGATAGAACCCTGTGGGACTCCTATAGTTATGGGCAGCTGAGGAGAGGAGAATTTTCCCATTTCACAGCTTGGTACCTGTCAGTTAAGTAGCTTTGGAACCAGGTAAGAGTGGAATTTGATAGGTGATATTGGTTTAGTTTGTTTAGCAGGATTTGGTGCGAGACTGTGCCAAATGCTTTGGACATATCCAAAAAAAGAGTTGGCACCTGCAGGCCTTCATTTTTGAGATGGTTTACTGTGTCTGTGAAGCAGAGGAGGGCTGTAGTGGTACTATGGGCAGGTCTGAAACCATGCTGATTAGGTGACAGGATGTTGCTGTCTAGGAGATAGTTTAGCATCTGGGTATGGGTGCATTTTTCTAGGCTTTTGGTCATGTGGGAGAGTAAAGCAATGGGTCTGTAGTTATTAAGTTCAGTGGAGGTCCCGCCTTTATGTATGGGTGTAACATAGGATATTTTCCAGAGTTTGGGCACATAGTTTTCAACAATTGATCTGTTTATGAGAGTGGAGACTGGGATAGCAATAGCATCTGCTGTGAGTTTCAAGAAATAGCTGGGGAGTAGGTTGGCTGCTGTTGATGAGGTTTCTAGTTTGGAGAGCATGCTTTTGATTGAAGTGGTGGAAACTGTTTTGAGGGTAAAGCTTGTATTAGTGTTATTTGTGTTGGGGGGATAGTGAGGAAGGAACTGTCCTGTGATACTAAGGACAGAACTGAGTTCACAAAGTGGGAGTTGGATTGTGTTTCGATGGGAACTTTAGTGTCAGGAGTGGTTGGTTTGGGGGTAGCCTTTTGGGTGGATTTTAGTAGCTGGTTTACATTTTTCCAAAATTTTTGCGGGTTGGGTTGGTATTTAGTTTGTAATGTTGTATAGTAGGATTTTTTGTCCAGCCTAATGCATTTTTTTTGCACGGTTGCGCAGTTCTTGGTACTTAGTTAGGCTTTGTGTTTCTTTGGGTTTTTTTTATAGTAAAGCCAGGCAGTGTCTCTGGACTTGAGGATTTGTTTGGTTTCTTTACTGAGCCAGGGGTTTGTAGAGGTTCTAACCTTGAGGTAAAAGATACCAAAAGTACAAATGTTACTGATGTAGTGAAGAATATATTGTCTAAACATGGACTACTAAACACATTGATCTCTGGTAATAATTCACAATTTCTAATCAAGGATTTAAATAATTTTAAGCACTTTTGGAATTCAGGCATATTACCAGCAGTCTGAGCTAGCTGTTGAATAATGGTTGACCTAAATAGAATGATTCAGACTGTGAAAATCCTCAGGGAAAAAATTAGTATTAGTAGTCAGAAGAGAGTATCATTGAGTGATACAGGAGTATAGAAACATGGCATTATCTGCCATTACATTATCACCTGCATAACTGTTGATAGCAGACTAAAAATTAAATCTCCAATAGATACTGATTTGCTGTTACTGGACAATCAAGATTACATTGCTCAATTGCTGAGAAGAAATTAAGTTGAAAATAAAGGATTATTATAGCAGATATGCTAAATCTTCAACAATTTTAAAATAGGGACACAGAGAGAGAATTTGGATGCTGAGAAATGTGCCAGGTAGCTCATTTTAAAGTTGTTTTATTGTGAGAGACAACTGGGCTAAGATCTTGTGTGCAAAGAACACATATGCAAGGTTACATAGGAACACAAGCCTTTTGTACAGAACAAAATCAATAATTACTTTTACAGCGTGACATCAAGCACAGAACAGATGAAACTGATGCATGAATAGCCATTGCAGCGGACGATGAGTCAGATACCAGAAGATATTCACAGAATGTGAATGTTGAAACATGCACAGAACCTGAAAGAAAAGTTCCACTATTTGATAAGAGTCTAATAAAGAATTAAAAAGTACAAACTAAGCCAAATATCTATGATGAGTCAAATAATGAATCTGATTGGTTACTTATGACTGAGACTGTTGCAGAATCTGTATCCAGAAATAGAACGATCATTAAGGAAATGTCACGATTTGGTAACTAAAAGGGTCAAGTGTTGATCTTGAAAATCATTCATGTTGAACACTGCAAATACTAGAAACACGGTAGTACAAAGAAGCAACAGTATTTTTTGTCTTTTGTAAATAATAACTACCTTAAAGTAGTTATTAGTGTATGACTGTGTGTGTGTGTGTGTGTGTGTGTGTGTGTGTGTGTGTGTGTGTGTGTGTGTGTGTGTGTGTGTGTAATATATATGTATATACATGGGTCTACTTCAGAAGACTGAAAAAACAAAAGACTGAATCCCAAAATATTGAAAACTCAAAAAATACTGAAGAATTTAATTTGCCCTTTCTCCACTGCTGTGCAGTCTTGGAGTTGGTATATATAATTAGAAGGGGTGTGGGAGTGCAGCCCCCCACATAAGGGGTACAGGGGGGCTTGTCCCCTGTATTAAAAATGTTTTCAGTATTTTGGGATTCAGTCTTTTGGTTTTTCAGTCTTCTGAAGTAAACCCATATACATGCATACACATATCGACATATATATAGATGTATAGCAGTAACTGCAGTTTTAAGACGTTGACTAAGGGGTTGCATGTCACACGGTATTGCATTTATCTCCTGCCAGTTGCAGTGAAGACTTTGATCTGTACATACTACCATAGTATTTATGTCTTTATTCAGCCATTATGACTTTTTTATAACCAAATATTACATGATACAGGATTAGCGTAATGATTACTGTGTGTGTATTATTTGTCAACATGCAGACATCCGTACTGCAGCCTCTCATGCAGTTTACTATAAAGACTCTGCATCCACTAGCGTGCTTTACAAAACTACAAGAAAAGCAGCTGTCATTTTACTCTTACATACTTCAGATATATGATGATGTGGGAATATCTAATTTTATATGGATTTTTCAACTTTACTGTTTGCAAGCTAGGCTAAAAATTATAGACCAGTAACTTGACTTCCAGTGATGTATAAACTATATACTGGAATTGATGCTGATAGAGTTTATCAACAAATAAAATAATAAAAACGGGAGCCGCCAAGGTGAAAAACATACACTTTTAATATCCAAATTTAGCACTTTCATCAGATAAATTGACTTCTTCAGAACAAATCAATTAATACCAATATTTATATCAAAACACTTTGACTTAATTCAATAAAAAACAGTCCATTCTATTGGCTTATTGATCAATCACATCACTAAAACAATTAAATGCAGAAAATCATTTTAAACTATAAAAGTAAATCCAAACAGATTGCCTTACTATGATAAAAACAACTAACAGCAGGCATAATAAATATGTTATTATGAAAAAAATCAACCAAACATTATTTTCTAAAAACAATGCTTTTAGTTTTAAGTCACTACTAATTGATAGCGTATCATTCAGTCTGCAGCCCTCAGTTGCATTAGTTCCCAGTGGACATTTTAGCTCATTTTGTTCTAAGATGTTCAAAAATTCTACCTCAAAAACTGGAACGGTTTGCTTTGCCATCCTGAAAAAAAGTAAAACTGAAGGAAAGCAAACCCACCCATGTCAGGGGCTTTGCCCCCTACACCTCCTTCATTGGGGGGCTGCACCACCCAACCCCCCTAAATATACCAACTCCGAGATCGCACTACCACAGTGGTAAGGAGCAAAGCTCTACAGTGTGGCCAGCTACTTTCCTGGAGTGTAAAGTTGGTGTTCTGGGACGGTGGTGTTGTGCGGTCATCAGCCTTTTAATCTCGGTGATATAACTTTTGAGTAAGTGAAATTTCGGTGTAACAAAGTTGACCCAGTTCATTGAACATGTGGAAGAAACAGACAAATGCAGGTTTGGTGTGTAAAACAGAAGTCATACACATCGTTGCTGGGTGTGATTCACTAATGGCAGGGTGCCTGTATACTGAAAGGCATAATAATGTGGCAAAGCTGTTGAATTGGGGGTTATGCAAACATTACAATACTGAAGTAGTTGAGAAGCATTAGAAACATGAGCCACAAAGCATTATAGAGAATGTTGAAGTTTATATCACATAGGAACACCCATACCAGCAGTTCAAAAAATAGATTTGCAAAAAACAGATAAAGTAGTCCATGAAAAGAAGACAAAAGTAGCATTGATTATTGAAATTGATACACCCACTGATTTCAGTGTCTTACATACTGACAGATACAAAGTCATGAAATACCAGGATTTGCAGGCAGAAAAGAGGGTAATGTGCAAGAAGAATACCTAAACTGTTCCGATAGCAATAGGAGCATTGGGTTCCATAAAAAGAAGGTTACAGTCTTATTTACATCTGTTACCAGTACATGTAACTCCATATGAATTGGAGGAGTCAGTTTTAGGCTCATTGTGGGTGCTGCAAAGAGCATTTTTGGGTAACCAAAACAATTGAACAAAAGTATTGAAACAATCCTAATTTCACAAACTTCAATCATACTTTGACTTAGGAATGGGGTCCATTCCTGTCATGGTATTAAAAACCCAAAAGACTTGGAGAAATTAAACTGACAGTGGCCTGGGATGCAGTTTGCTCTACAGGCTGCATCCACTAATGTGCTTTGCAAAACTACAAGAAAAGAAGCTGGTATTTTATTCTTACATACTTTAGATCTGTGATGGTGTGGAAATATCTAATGTTATGTGGATTTTCAACTGCATTGTTTGGACTGCATTTGCTGGATCATTTGGAAATATTTACGCTTTTCCACAGCCAGCAACCAGAGGTGTGTTGTTTATTTATTTATTTTTTTTCACATTATATATCGCACAGGGATTACTTTGAGGAATCTTTACATATTTAAATTTCTCTATAAATGTATTTGCAGCTTCCTAATATTAGTTTAATCGTGGACTTCTATAAGAGACTATAGTTGGCCAAGAAAACACTACTTAAAATGCCAGAAAGGAGACTCCATGCCTTGTCCAACAAGACCAGTCTGAATTTAGCAGACTGATGGATATCCTTTCGATGCTACTACATTGATAACTTCCTCTACACTTGACCAAGCTCAGGGAATGGAAAAAAAACAGCAGACACAAGTATGTATTTGATGGCTGCCTTGTTCTGAGCACAGGACTTTCCTAAGATGAAGAGTTGTGTTTAAATCACCTGCAGTATCAGAGATCTAAGTAATGGAGGACTGTACTACAAAACTTTCTTGTTCCACTTGGTGTGTAACATTTTAACTCACAATGGCTTTTATTTCACCGTCCAGTTCTTCATTACTACGTAGCTCTTGGCCATGAAAATGGCCCAAGGCTACTTTTTTGTATGAGACTCTCAGAATGCAGATTTCCATGGATAATTCTGTAATTTGATCTTAAGTGCATAAGTGAGTGACTATTTTTTTAAGTTAGTTAGTATTAATATCTCTGGTGCTAATTATCTACTTTTTGGCTGTTTATCCTTTCTGCTGATTCTCAAGCTCATTAGGCCTTGTACCTGTTCATGATGCCAAAGCCTTTATTTCATATGTATGCTTGTAATAGGACAATATCACCTTCCAACAAGTATACTTCTTACGTTATTTGGTTACAAGAATGTTTTGTGCCACCCATTGTGTAGTGTGTTCCAGGGATCAGCTAGGCAACTGGAAAAGGTATCCTGACCTATAAGCCTGTGAAGCTATGACTAAGTCGAAAACTTTTTGATAGCACAAGCCCCGTGGCTTGTCTGATGGCCCACAACCAGCCAGATCCATTAAAACCATTAGATACTACTACATCGACAACTTCCTCCCCACTTTACCCAGTTCAGGAAATCACCCTTTGTGTTATTTGTCACAAAATACTACTTTAAGGATTTAGTGCATCTGCCTTTATTTCACCAGATCAGATGTTACTTCACAGTTAAGTATTTTGTTCACCTGATCTGTAGTTTTA
This sequence comes from Protopterus annectens, assembly GCF_019279795.1. Taxonomy (NCBI): domain Eukaryota; kingdom Metazoa; phylum Chordata; order Ceratodontiformes; family Protopteridae; genus Protopterus; species Protopterus annectens. The sequence goes on from NC_056731.1 coordinate 467,816,786, forward strand.
TCTTTATTTGTAGTTTTACTTCCAATTAAGTTCAGAATACTTTGCCTTCTTTACAGCAGTGATGTCCTGGCTCTGTCTTGGATTCACACAGCACAGTTGTTCATTCTGTCTGTGCACTAGAATTTACTGCTATTTTACTTCGTGCAGTCTGGGCAAAGTGTAGTTATTTGTTTAGATATACTAACTACCCACTGCAAAACAGATATCATGCCAATCACTGACCTGATCACTTAATTCTTGCTTATTTTTTTATAACGAGAAATTTGAATAATTACATAAAATACTGTGTGACAGTTTTCTTGTTTGTTGAGTTGTCTGATCAATAAACCATATTTTGGAAGTAAGCTATACTCAAAACTATTTTTTTCTATGTCTGTGTATGAAAGATAACAATAATTTATTGACAGTACTTAAGTGTGTTTGATTATAACTTTCTGCTTTTTTTTGAAGGGGCAGATATTCATGCATTTGACCCAAATCGACATCTAACTCCCCATGGGTGGGCACAGTTCACAGGAAGATATGAAACCATCTGTATTATGCAAAAACTTCTGAAGAAACCTTGTCCAGTACAAATAGGTGATGCATATAAGCCAGAGTGGCCAAAGCTGAAGGAACTTTTAGCCAAAGCAAATGAGCCTAAATCTTGTTTGGACAGGATCTGTGAGCATATGAGGTCATTTTTTGCCATTAAGTTTCCCCATGACCCAGAAGATGATGGTGTTTTTGATCACATGGTTAGGATGACAACTGGTCTTTCCAGTCCATTTGTTGCAACTGCATGTAATACAGTCTGTCCAAGTAGTCCTCCATGTGTGGGAAAACGCAGATATGCTGTACAAGAAATTTTAGCAAGGAAAAGAGCTAAGGACATAAAATCCCAAACACATTACTTTAAAAGGGATTATCAGAAATTATTCCAAAATTCTCAAATGCTGATAGTCACAAAGAAACAAGATCGAAGGGCCAGTCTGCAACTTCAGAGGGTTTCATCTCCCGAGCTGAACGTTTCATGCAGTCGAAGAGTTAGCATGTTACCACTTAATGTGTTCAGACGAAGCAGCATAAGACCTGGATTCATTATTCCCAAAGTGAGAATCATAAAGGCACCTGCAACAAATTACCAGCCAGAGAGAGTAAGACGAAATAGTAGCATGAGAGACAGTGACCACTTACAAATACCAAAATGGAGGTACAAAGAACTGAAGGAAGAGAAGAGAAGGGCAGCACAAGAAGAAGAAAGGAGAAAGGCTATGCAAGCTGCAAAGCAAAAACAACAATCATTTCCAAAAAAATAAAACAAGTTGATCTGATCTATGCAAATGATTTCACTCAGGGAACTGAGTATCTCAGTAATATAGCTGCTAATAAGTAAATGCAGAGAGGTTTTGAAAGCCAAAACTAAAGCTGCTGAAGTGTTAGTATTCATGTTTCTCCAAACGTGCATGAAGGAACGCTGAAACAATGGTCATCAGCTCAAATGAAAAAGTAAAGAACAGTAATTCTGATAGTCTTTGGTATATGCCTTAACATTCATTGTCATATCTTTGAACTGTGAAATAGATTCAGAAATGGGCTAGGTATTCCATATATATATGAAATATAAAGACACTTAGTATTACTTATGTGGAGAATGCCATCTGTAGGGGGACAAGTCTTGCCACATAAGGCATGAAATTAACATTTGACTGCAGAACAATTCATCTCTCCATGTTGAATGATGTCTTGTTTGGGCTGGGTGGCTGCTGCTGTCTATTTAAAAGAGTGTGTTCCCAAGAAACATAGATACTGCCAGACCATATACTAAAGTTTCAAAACTGAAAACAAGGAAATAAACCTTGTGCTTGACATCTGACATCAAATGTATAAAACTTCTCTGTGCCAGACTGAAAATGCTTATGTCAAAAAACTGCTAATGTGCAATCAGTGGTTCTTGTTTAACAAACTTGTACCATTTTAATGATTGACTTTTGTCTATCTAGCCTTCTAGATAGTTCTTTGCAAAGGGAAAAGAAAAGTCTGTATAAATGTTATTGCCGGTAAATATTAGCTGAACATATAATAAAGCTCTGTAAATATATGTTGGGTAAACAAATCTCTTTTTTCCTCTCAGTAAAAATAGTAACATTAACAGAATACTTTTAAATATCAGAACCACAAAATGAGTGCTGCCATTGCAAACGTTTTATCAGATACTGAAACCTTTCATTAGTATTTATTTATTGCCATTTGTTTATCAGGAAAGTGTGAATGGGCCTATAAGCCCCATTTTCAGCTGAGGCTCAAGGAGAAAAGCTCCACATATATAAACTTACAATATATTTTAGACAGTAGAATCATTTGCAGTTCACAATCAATGATACAAAATGGTTGGATCCATTCCATAGAGACCTTCAAACAGCAGTGGTAGTAATACATTATGAGGAAGAGCCTATAGCACCTTTTTTGTGTACTTGCCATTAACACCCTTAGCTTGTCATGGCATCCAGACATGTCTCTCAACCTGGAAACATCAAAAATCTGGACAAGGCCCATGAAAAATAGGTACAAATCTGTACGTTGATTAACGTAACATTTGCATACATAATTACGTAACCCCACCCACTCAATGGAATTATGGGATACAAACTTTCAAATATAAACTGAAGAACAGACAACCAAAATATGGCACCAGAGTCCTCCTGCAGCCATTCCAATGTCCCATTTCCTGGCTATTTCGCCCCATTTATGAACACTAATACATGCATATACTGCTTTACTTCTACAATGATTTGGATTTTATTTTTACATTTTATAGCACAATAAACAAACACTAATAGATATCTGCTAAACAAAGCAATACTGTCTCACAATGAAATTAGACTTGGCATTAAAACTTCTCTGCCCTTGAAACTCACGTTCATTGAAACAGCATTGAAACCCACACCACATCCAAAGAAAATGCATCTGGCCAGTGGTGGATAAAGGCTACCTTTGGGCTGTTTTCAAATCATAGGTCCCTTGCATACAAAACAAGAAACATACATGCGTTCTTTGATACACCTTCCTGACTTTATTAAATTATATTCCTTGTATAATATAGAGCGCATTTTAAATTTATTGAACATTTTTCCAGTAGGCAGGAAACAGTTATCTTAAGACTTTCAGTAAACAATGCCAATAATACAAAGAGCATAATGTTTTTCAACGTGTTCTCTGTGTCCAATTTCATGCTTAGCATGACATTTTGCTACACCTTTCACTTCTAGATCCAATAACAGGGAGGTGCAAGGTACAACTCAGATGTGTTTCTTAAGTGCACTTCTATAATAATCCTCCTTCTTATGGAGTGGTCTGAGTAGATATGATATAATTGACACAGCAAAAAAAATAAATAAATAACACAGTCAATATGTTGTATGGGGGTATAATGAAACAGGGAGCTTGTTTCCATTGTATCAGCTTAATATGCACTTTACAGACAAGGGAATGAAGATGACAAGATCACTAGTCTGTGCTTCCGCAATGAAGGTCATCATCAGCACACAGGATATAAAAAAAAACTAAGAATAAATGATAACCCCAAAGTAATCAACTCAGGCATACGCCATAAAAAGGAACATCATTTTAGCTTGCAAAAACACTGGCACTTAGTACCCAGCACAATTTTCTGATTTGCTAATTCCTATGACAGCTGTAATTTCCAGTAGAAAGGTATCAACATTTCCGAAAAAAAAACAGCTTAAATTATTCAGAGAATGCTTAGCTGTTAGAAGAGTAAGAAAGCTCAGGGCTATTTTTCAGCATTAATTTTCCATTTGAAATCTATTCCTTTTGGTGACACTTTGTAAATGTTTCTTTCAGATACTGTTTCAGAATTACTTTTATTTCTGGGGTGGAGATTTCTACGATAATGCTATATGGCCCTGCGCTGTCTATGGCTCATTTAGCTAGTATACTAAAGCATATGAACTACGAAATAAGCCATTAATTCATTTTATTATGTTCTCATTCCAGCAGCATAAATGCAGTAACGGTTGGCTGAAGAGAAGTCACAATGCAGAGAATTGTTAACTATATTTTCCTTGTGCGAACAAAAAGTTACAGACTTTCAGGAAATAATCAAAACTGAACTCAGTTCTAGAGGAATTGCATTGCTTGTCAACATTTACTACTTGAATCAGACCAAAACCATCATCACAAAGAAAAAGCAAGCTCACACCAGATCAGCAAAATACCTTCACAAAGAAAAAGCAGGCTCGTACGGTCGTACCAGAGCAGCAAATACCTTCACACAAGCAGGATAACTCCATCCCATTACCTTTCCAAAATGTTTCAGCAGAAATAAACTCTCTGCACAGTAGTTTCTGCGCTCGCAAAGAAAAAACTCTCCATGCAGTAATAAGTTCACTCCATGCAGCAGTTTCCATGCTCGCAGATCCCATTTCATTCAAACATCCAGACAGAGCTGACATCATCACGCACGTGATGACGTCAGCTCCGAAAGTGCGAAATCTAAAAATTAGACTGAAAAAATTGGAAATGAAGGGGTGCCACTCGGGAATCGTGGCACCCCATTATTGGGACCCCAAAACTCGTTAAAAAACGAGTAATTCGGGACGGTTGGGAGGTCTGCATCCAGATCTTTTTTGGGACTGGATTCTTTAACTATGTAACTTGCCAGATAATAATAGGAAATGTTAGAAAGGACAATGAGTAATTAATATGACACTAAGATTTTTAATCTAGGATGTCCTGTAGTGAAGAAATTCATCAGTCACTTATTACTCACATTTTTATACGATCATGTATCCATAACTAAGAAACCTACATGCTTTGGAGGGGTATGATGAGAAACAGGAAGCTCCATTGTCAATGTCCACATATATCATACTGTACTTGAGATATTGCTAGTTGTTTGTTAGTAATTATGAAAATAAGCAATATTTACACATCTACTTAATACACTGCAAAAATCAAGTGACTTACAAACTATTGCATGGCATCAGTTAAAACCTTAAATGTTGTTGAAGAAAACTGTCTTTGGTATTTGCACTGCAAGTTGCACATCTTGAGAGAAATTCAGTGTTATTTATGTTGCTAATAAGTATATGTTTGTAAACACACACTCAGACAGGAATTTCTTGCTGTCATCTAAAAACTTATGCCTGGTTAACAAGTGTTGTAATAATATAAAGTAGTACAGTTTCCAAAATATGACCGTTAGTTTTGAACATTTAGCAATTGGATCCTTAGGCTGCAGTCTTGCAAGAGGAAAGTCTTGAATGGTCAGGTTCCATTGACATCTGTCCTTAAAGCAAGGAGACTGTTTAGATGAAGTTTTGTATATACTCTGACATTATTCATTTGTGTGTGTGTGTGTGTGTGTGTGTGTATGTGTATATATATATATATATATATATATATATATATATATATATATATAGTTTTTGTACATATTTCTAATATATGTTTTATATTTATTTCATTTTAGTTAGAAGTTGTATAACTTATAAAGTATAATATAGTATTGTGTTTTTATTTGTTTGAGAGGCGTAGCATGATACATGTATTTGATTGGTCAGATAGTAGTATATAGGAAGTGGTCTTTTTTCTTTTTAACATCTGATGAAGCAGCGTTGGAGTGCAACTGTGAAAGCGCTTATTCCGTTTGAATAAATACATTCATTTTTATTGGTCTATGTTGCAGTTCGTATCTTTAGTTTGTGGTGTAAGTCGTGCGTTCCAGATACTGTTTTACATTGGACTTGTTTTTTGCTCTGTATCTGGATTTATTCCTTTCCCGGTGGCTTGTTTGTTTGTGAATTATTAATATATTATAGTACTTATGTAAATACTACAGATGCCCTGACTGTTATTGTAATGAATACATCTTACTGAAAAAAAATTGCTATTCATGTAGTTTTAACATCTTTTAGTGTTCACATAATATTTATCTTATGCTTTTCAAATTGATTTTTCAGAAAATGCTCTGGAATGCAAGGATGTGTGTAGGCTTCTTGAGGTGTGACGTTCCACACCATGTAGGTGTTATGAGATAAGTAGAATATCTAGTTAAGACTAAGACAGGAAATGCAGATCAGAAAATGAAGTTACTAGCAAGGGAGAAAGAGGAAGGTATTATATTTGTATATATTATATGTAGCGTCACCTACTGATCTTCAGTATTAAATTCTATTCTTCCTAGACTCCTCAGGACTCAACCTACTAAACAAATTTAAAGCAGAGATCAGTGGGTTAAATACTGGGGGAGTTCAAAGTCAGAAAAACTGTATTGTTGTGAACACATAATTTTGATGCATACCCCACCCATCTTATAAAAACACTGAAGTTGACAATATATCAAGATAAATTATCAAACTTCTGTTTGAATCATTGCACATGCAGCCATTAATATTCTACTCTTATTAATACTGAAGGTGCTGCTGCTTTGGTTCATCCTTATTCCTGCCAACATAATGTATTGACTTTGGATTTCTAAGAAACATTTTGTAATATCCTGTCGTTTCCTCATAAATGTGGTCTAGCGAACTGTGGAGTAGCAAGAGCTGTATAACCTATAGAAGGATGAGATATCACCATTTACTTTCATGTCACTATATTTCATTTTACAAGTGAGAAAATCCTTGTAGTGTATGCAAAACAGAATTTTAGAAACTACCTGTAACATTAGTGAACACTGACATTCAGCCTCATGCTTCGCCATGGTATGGTTGTAATTCACTCTGTCAAAATGGGTGCTGATTGATGGAGAGAATGACTGTGAAATGCTGCGATAGTTCCGTCTATTGAAATTTTAAGACTTTGGATGAATGAAACATTCAATGGTTGTGAGTAAGGTAAGTATGGTTTTAGGAAAATAATGCTGAAACTGTCAAGATGTTCTGAAGGTTTCTGCATTAGGAGGTGGGTGTGTTTGTGCAAGTGTAGGTGAGTTAGGATTAGGGTAGAGTTAAATGAGGGTATACTATAGCAATAACCCACGCCTGGGTGTGGGTAATGCTGGATTTATTCACGGTTGGCATGGTTTGGTCCCGAGGGCGAAGCCCGAGGGACCAAACAAAGCCAACCATGGGTAAATACAGCATTACCCACACCCAGAAGTGGGTTATTGCTATTATACCATTACATTATTCAAGAAAAGAAACTATTACTTTTCTTAAATAATGGCATAGTATAATGCCTGTTTACTGCCCTTCCGCAGATGTCTGGCATCCGCGGCAGTTCTGATGTACTGCGCGCCTGCACAGTACATCAGAGCTGTGGGCAAAAGCAACGGACAAAGCAAGATCTCCGTTGCTTTTTTTTTTACTGTTTTCGCTATGTTAAATGGGTTTAACATAGTGAGGCAGTTTTAAAATAAGCAACGGAGATGTCCGTTGCTTATTTTAAAACTGTCTCGCTACGTTAAACCCATTTAACATAGCGAAACAGTAAAAAAAGCAATGGAGATCTTGCTTTCTCCGTTGCTTTTTTTTAAAACCTGTCTCGCTATGTTAAATGGGTTTAGCATAGCGAGACAGCTTTAAAATAAGCAACGGAGATCTCTGTTGCTTATTTTAAAGCTGTCTCGCTATGTTAAACCCATTTAACATAGCGAGACAGTAGAGTTATACTAATGGAAAAAAGTCCGGGCGACCGGACCTTTTTCCATTAGTATAACTCGATTTACAATGTGCACGCTGGCCAATCAGCGTGCACGTTTGGGGGGGGGTCATGGTATAATTGCACTGTGTGCATGTATGTGTTTGTGTGTGTGTGTGTGTGTGTGTGTGTGTGTGTGTGTGTGTGTGTGTGTGTGTGTGTGTTTGAGCTGTCTTAATTAGTGGTAGTGCTGTTGTGGATCCCATCCATTCTGTAGATGGTGTTTGTTTTTAACAAGTTGTAAATCATTTCTGTGTCATAATTTCTTTCATAGTGACATAGTCAAACATAAGACATGCACCCATTAAATTGGTCATAGGGGCAGTTTGTGTGCAAAAGTAACTTATTTAACTCTGACTTATCAAATGTGTGTATATATGTATATATATATACATATATATATACATATATATATATACATATATATATATATATATATATATATATATATATATATATATATATATATATATATATATATATACTGTAGCACATGCTAGGACATGTGTTGAAAAGATATCATCATAAGCTAGGGTACTGTGAGTCTTGCAAAAAATATATACTACAACAGCAACTCTAGAACACCAGGCAGTGATCTCAAAGTAGTCTCAATATTTTACTGAGCATAATAAAATAAACTTTCAGTTTTCCTTCAGCTTAACCAACTGAACACAGTATTAAAACTGACATAACTTTTTTTGTAACACCCATCACTTTGCTAGGTTATATGACCTTCCCAGTTTATATACCCTCTCAAAGTCAAAAATAGGTTTTATGGAACATCTGGAATTC
>NC_056731.1:467835221-467855408 GCF_019279795.1 Protopterus annectens
AAGTTAAAAACAGTAAACGGTCGTACTAAAAGAAAAAGTAAGGTTAGACCCAGGATTGTCATGCCATTTTGTATGGTGTTTAGTGCTTTGTCTGCCGGTAGAGTCTCAGCATCCTAGCTTTACCCATGTTGGAGAAAACAGTTTTCACGGGGTATTTTTCTCTTGTAGATTAGGCTGAAAATGCATAGGGACGCTACAAAAAATGAGCAAACAGTCATACTGAAAGAAGAAGTAATGCCAGATTGTGTTGTCCTTTGGTGGGGAGTATAGTACCATATGTACCTGTAGAGTTTCAGCCTCCTAGCCTTACCCCTCTTGGAGAAAATGAAGTTTTCAAGGGGTGTTTTTCTGTATGTAGAATAGGCTAGAAATGCAAAGGGATGGCTAAAAACAGGAAGCGGTCATATGGAAAGAAGTAATGCCGCTGCCAGGATTGCAGTACCCTTTTGTAGCGTGCATAATACCCTGTGTACATGTAGAGTTTCATCCTCCTAGCTTTACCCTCTTGGAGAAAATCAAGTTTTCAAGGGTATTTTTCTCTATGTAGAATAAACATTGTAAACCTGATTTTCTCGAAGAGTGGTATAGCTAGAAGGCTGAAACTCTACAGGTGCTGAGAGAAGTAATGCTAGCACCGTGATTGTGATACCCTTTTGTGTGGTTTATAGTACCCTTTGTACCTGTAGAGTTTAAGCTTCCTAGCTTTACCAATCTTGCAAAAAGCAAGTTTTCAAGGGTATTTTTCTCTATGTAGAATAAATGTTGAAAACTTGATTTTCTCCAAGAGGGGTAAAGCTAGGAGGCTGAAACTCTACAGGTTCACAGCATACTGTGCACATTACATAAGGGCACTGTGATCTTGACTCTGTCTCTTTCTGTGTGTGTGTGTGTGTGTGTGTGTGTGTGTGTGTGTCTCTCTCTCTCTCTCTCTCTCTCTCTCAGTGAGTCTATCCTCCCTCCTCTCTCTCTCTCTGTATATATATATATATATATATATATATGTATGTATCTTTTTGTTTCTCTCTGTCTTTATCTCTCTCTCTATCTCTCTGTGTCTGTCTCTCTCGCTGCCTCTCTCCCTGTGTGCGTGTATGTGTGTGTGTCTCTCTCTGTCTTTCTGTTTTCTGTCTCTCTCTTTCTGTCTTTCTCTCTCTCTCTGTCTCTCTCTCCCTCTGTGTGTGTGTCCCTCTCTGTCTCTCTCTCTCTCACTGTCTCCTTCTCTCTCTCTGTTTCTGTCTCTCAGTGCATCTATCCCTCTCTCTGTCTTTCTCTCTCTCTGTCCCTCTCTCCCTCTGTATCTCTGTCCCTCTCTCTCTCTCTCTCTCTCTCTCTCTCTATATATATATATATATATATATATGTCTTTGGGTGTGTCTGTGTGTGTGTCTCTGTCTTTAGGTGTCTCTCTCTCTCTGTCTTTTACTCGCTCTCTGTCTCCCTCTCTCTCGCGTCCTTTTTGTCTATCTCTTTCTCTTCATGACTCTTTCTCTCTCTGTATGTCTCTCTCTCTCTCTCTCTCTCTCTCTCTCTATGTCTCTGCCATTTTCTGTCTGTCTCACAGTGAGTCTATCTTGTTTTTGTGTCTTTCTCTCTCTCTGTCTCCGTCTCTTAGGGTGTCTGTCTCTCTCTCTATGCGTTTTTTTCTCTCGCTGTCTCTTTCCCTCTATCTCTCTGTCTCTCTCTCTCTCGATCCATGTCTCTGTGTGTGTGTCTCTCTTTCTCTCTCTCTGTCTCACTGTGTGTGTGTGTCTGTATATGTCTCGCTTTGTCTCTCTCTCTCTCTCTCTCTGTCTCTGTGTGTGTCTCACTGTTTCTCTCTCTCTCTGTCTCTGTCTCTCTCTCTGCATCTCTCTCTCTCTGTCTTTCTCTCTGTCTCTCTCTCGCTGTGTGTGTGTGTCTCTCTCTCTCTGTCTCTCTCTGTCTCACTGTATGTCTCTCTCTCTTTCTCTCTGTGTCTCTCTCTGTTTATGTCTTTCTCTCTCTGTCTCTCTAAAAACAATAAATGGTCATACTGAACGAATAAGTAATGCCAGACTTAGGAATTCAGTGCCTTTTTGTAGGGGGTATAGTGCCTTGTATGCCTGTAGAGGTTTAGCCTCCTAGCTTTACCCCTTTTGTACAAAATCAAGTTTTCCAGTGGTATTTTTCTCTATGTAGAATAGGCTGGAAGTGCATAGTGAAAGCTAAACATAGTCAGTGGTTATACTAAAGGAAGAAGTAATGCCAGAGCTGGGATTGTGGTGCCCTTTTGTAGGGTGCATATTACCCTGTGTACCTGTAGACTTTCAGCCTCCTAGCATTACCCCTCTTGGAGAAAATCAAGTTTTCAAGGAGTATTTTTCTTTATGTAGAATAGGCTTGGAAATGCATAGGGAAAGCTAAAAACAGTAAATAGTCAAACTAAAAGAAGAGGTAATGTCACAGCCAGGATTGCTGTGACTTTTTTGTAGGGTCCGTAGTACCCTGTGTACCTGTGGAGTTTCAGCCTCCTAGCTTTGCCCCTCTTGGAGAAAATCAAGTTTTCAGTGGGTATTTTTCTCTATGTAGAATAAACATTGAAAACCTCAGATCTAACCAGTGACCGGTTTACCTCTGCTGTGGTGCACCTGTCACCCATGTTGGTGATTACCACTTCTAGTATGTTTCCACCTCTGGTTAGGGAGTTTACCATCTGATACAGGGTATTTGAGGTGATAAATTCCAGGAAGCACTGGGCCTGGAAGTGAGTTTTCGAGTAAGTTTCCCAGTTAATGGTAGGGTATTTGAAATTGACCAATACCAGGGTGTTCGGTAGGACTGTTATGTTTTCCACTGTCTCCAGGTAGGTGGAGTGGTGGTCCTGGGTCATGGAGGGTGATCTGTAGCAGGCCAAAGTTTGCATTGCAGTTGTGACTGATGTTAGCTGCACATGGATAATCTCAGAGGTATCATGCTGCCCCACTAACCTGGAGGTGTAGGTATCCCTGATGAATATGGATACACCCCATCCATGTCTGTGTCAGTCCATGTTCTGTGGCCAAAATATGTGGTATGGGTTGTAGTCTGGTAGTGTTGGTGTGCTCTCAGGAGCCTTAAAACAGGTTTCAGTTACTGTACAGATGTTGACGTTGTCCATACTGAGGAGTGCTGTGAGTGCGTGCATTTTGTGATTACAACTCCTGGCGTTGAGTAGCATAACCCTCATTGATTTTGCTATTGTGCTGTTTATGTTGGTGGGATTCACCTTTGAGCCTTTCCTAAAAAAGGCACCATGGGGGCGCCAAGAGCCTTGGCCAGTATTCGAAAGCCTAAGGTTGACACATGCAAGCCGGTATGGTATTATTGCATGCATGTTTCCCATCTGTGCTTGTTTCATCTTTCCTGTAGGTAACCTACTGGAAAGCAATAGAAAGCCTTAAACTGATACAAGTCTTCTAGCTTCCAAGATAGGCTTTTGGAGTGATTAAGTATTAGTGTTCTGTATTTTCTTACTGTACTTAACAGTTTTCTGACTACATGATGATTTCTCACTGTGATCTAAAAGCTGTGTTTAGTCACATAATATTTCTGTGATGGCCTGCACTTTAGAGGTTCACAGATAGGTAACAGGCTATATCTGCCCAAGGGCATTTAGAAGCATAGCTACAGTGTGTTGGCTTCCTCTGCACCATTGATGAAGTTACTGAGCCTCTGTCAAGCATAGCCAATAAAGTGATTCCAGGCAGAGTTGCCGGAAGCTGTTGAAGACTGGGGTGGTGGAGGGTGATAGGGGCACTTAGTGATCTAAAAAGGGCATGTCAACGTGAAAAATCAACACCATTCAATTTCCCCAACAGGTCTTGCAGCTATAAAACTGGAGGGCCTCCCCCTCCCCCTGGCTGTATGGTTCTGGGCCACATGATCCCAGGGGGGTGTATTCTGTTACCCATTCACACATCAAGGTTTCTCTTGAAGTGTGTCAGTGAGGGGCTATGCCTAATGTAGTTAGGAATTTAATTAATAGTCTCTCATTTCATTTGTTATGTTTTTATTTCAAGAGTAAGGGAAACTCAGTGGGTTTGGGCGCCTCCGCCCTTTGCTTAGCCTAGCTTACACATAGAAATCATCTAAATAGGAAGTAGGCAGAAACAACATTAATTTCAATAGTGTAATGGTTACAGCATTCGCATAGTATCTGTGCATTTGTGGTTCAAATCCCAGTAAAGTCAGAGATGTTTTGCATGTTAAAAAGTATACCTTAACCACAGCTTGCATATTTATGTAGTAATCTTCAGTATAATAAAGATTTGAAACACCGATATAAAATCCATGTGTGCTGGGGAGTAAAGTCAACAGAGATTGTAATGTTATGTAAGCACATAATGAGATGTTACTTCACTGAAATATATATATATATATATATATATATATATCTATATATATCCTGAGTAGTTAGCAGATGTGGCCGTGTTTGCGCGCACAGGTTATACGTTTTTAAATTTTGTTTAACTGCTGCTTTAATGTCACACAAACACTTTTAAACATGCTTACAACTGCATAAATGAGCCTTATTCTTGAGTAAAAAACATTTTTAAAGCATCACAGGTCTTGAACCCTGGACCATGCACACCATAGCCATGGGACTTACCACTAAGCCATCTGAGCTGTATACATTTTTCATGGTTTTTACACTACACCATTTACTATAGGCATTCCACAGTACTGACCACAAATGGGACAGTCACTTTTTGTACATATATACAGTATATTGTAATGTACTGTAGTTTGTGAATCAACATATACAAGTCTACATATGTATAACTGTTAAAAATTAATACTATATATATATATATATATATATATATATATATATATATATATACATGTCAGTGATATCTGTACATAGATATAAATATATATATATATATATATATATATATATATATATATATATATATATATATATATATACACACATACATATATATATATATATATATATATATATATATATATATATATATATACAGTTACATCTATAGCCATCTATATGTATATATATATATATATATATATATATATATATATATATATATATATATATATACACACACATTTATGAACACACTTTGTGATACAGAAGCAATCCAAAGGAATTGAAGTGTACACAAAACACATGCAGCTCTGGTAATATAACTATTAATATTAACTTAATTCACCATAGAAGGGATGGTTGTTGTGTATGTGGAGTTTGGGGTGGGGGAGGAATGATGGGTAATGAAATTATGCGTCAAGGAGAACCTGGGTTGGATGTTCAATAAGTGAACTGGAGGTGTATACTTGGAGTATGGAGACAATAAAAAAGGACACAAAACAAGAACCATTCTCATCCATAATACACCCTGTCAGGTCACATTGCAACACTTAAATCCACAAACATATGAACATTAACATGTATCATACATATGTACACCAACTGACTGTCACATTTGTTTTCAGTAGTGAGGAATGCCCGTAGTAAAATGTATATTCTAAATGCCATAACATTTGTACATATCTCAAATACCTTAGTGATAAAGTCAGTGACTGTGGTGTTCATGGTCCTGGGTTCAAGGGCTGTTAATTTATTTTGAGGGCCAGAATAAGGGCTGTTGGATGCAGGTTGATTAAGGCACTTTTAAGCAGTTGTAAGAAGTTTTGTGTGGGTTTGCGCAATGGAAAAGCGGCTCTTAAACACGGTTAAATGGATAAGCACTTCACAGGTGTAACCTTTGCTTACTGTCGTGCAGACCACGGGCAGACTTGCTTACAACTGCTTCAATGTGCGTTAATCACACTTTCCCTATCAGTGCCTGCTCTGAGAGGTAAAATAATAACCACTTCCAGGATTAGAACCCACAGCCCTGTACATCATCCTCAGAGTAACCTACCACTAAGCTACCTGAGATGTACTTATGCCAGTTGTGTATTCAGACAGGTTAAAACACAAAAGGGAGCATTGTGTGGAAATAGGACAAACCGCCATGTACCCAATGAAAGGTGTATGCTATGTATATATATATATATATATATATATATATAGAGAGAGAGAGAGAGAGAGAGAGAGAGATACATGTCGATATATAGAGATATACATATATATAGATAGGTTAAAAACATCTACACATCTATGGAGGTACATATAAATGTATGCAATAATATACAATAATATATATTGTATATCTATATCTATACACACACACACACACACACACACACATATATATATATATATATATATATATATATATATATATATATGTATATATTCATACATACATACATGTGTGTATACAGCATCTGAAGTGTTCAAATCTGAGTATAACATGGACCATAGCAATCACACATTCTGCCACCCCCCAAACAGTATGAATATAACATATGAAGAGTATATGCCAATACACTATTACAAATATGTTCTATGGACATGAGCCAAATAGGGTTAGTCACCAACACAACTACAATGACTTGAAAATATCCATGACAGAAAAACACAGACATCTTTCATTTAGCAAAACTTTATTACATTCCTATGTATTGCCAAAAGGATTTCGAGGACTAACCTTACCTGCATGCTGTACAGGAAGCATTTAACTGCCTTAATGAATCAGCCTGCAATTACCATAGCATTAGTCCACTAAGGGATAGGTATTCACATAGGGAAAGAACCCCCACACACATATAGAATATGTATAAAAGCAGTTCCTACACAGCTGCATCTGCTATGTACACCAGCCAACATCTCCCCCACCCCCAAACTAATTACAACAATACATACTGTCATACCATAACCAATTATTCACCCACTGTATGACATCTGCTGAAACCTTGACATACCTGGACAGAGACACAGTAACATGGCCCTATGTGAAATAGTTGCTGTTATACAATGGAACAGCTGCTGATGTTACAGGGTTTGTTTGAACTTATCCTGTTTCAGAGGGTTGAAAAGTAATTACACCAGGAAGTGTTACCAATTACTAATTTTCAGCACAGTATGATACACATTTACACCAAACTAAAGATGTCTGGTGAGCACACTTTAAACCCCCTAGCATTATATGCATAGCCATACAGCCTTGAGCTGGTCAAATATCCTGGCCAGACTGAAATATATGCAGAAGTATTAGGTACAGACAAACCCTGCACAAGTAGCAATGTTCAGAAATATAACAGCAGTACTCACATTTAGACCAAATCTTCTAGGCATTACACACAATATATTTGTGTTTGTCTCCATACAGCTGTTGCAATAGATTTCAGACAACACTTCCAGGCTGCCTTCCTCACAAATAAGGCAAAGGGACAACGCCCAAGTGGAGGTCTCAGTTATACTGCACTGTTGCCATGGTATTGGCTAATGGAGTAGTTGCACAGCTGATGTGCATGTAATTAACTACTTTGGAACACCAATTGGTGATCAGGATAGCACATGTTACTGATCTCTAACTATAAAAGGGTGGCTTGTCACACATTCAAACCATCTGTATATACCTGCAGAACAGTACAAAATACCCAACAGAAGATTGAAACACAAACCGAAAAAGATTAAAATACCAGTCAATAACACATCCAATTACCAAGAAGGTATGTATAACATTTAGTATGTCTGTGTATGTAGTACCTGTTCTGTAAGAATTACAGTGTAATGAATGCATATAGTGGAAATAGCTATCTTGTAGTGATGTATTGTTGAGCAGTAGTAATGCTTGTAGTATTCTATGTGTGTACTGCTGTAGGTCACATGGCAAACTCTTCATACACCACAAGGGATGATGTATATGGGCTTGGAGTTCACCAGTTATTTTCCAGACCCTGTCAGTGTCAGGATTGGTCCAACAAGTATTTGCTATAACAGGGGATAGTACATGTTGATATATTGTAACAGTAGACATATGTATGGAGGTATTAGTGAGATGAACATGTCAAAGGTGGGCTTACTTTGCAAATGTGATTTGCATTGTGGGATATTGTGCCAATAACTGTGTAATGTACAGTATTCTAGGCAGATCTGTATTCCATTTTACATAGCATTTCTGTTATGTTATGCAAACATTAGTTACGTCTATTGGCAATTACAATACTCAATAACAGGATACATA
Organism: Protopterus annectens; assembly: GCF_019279795.1. Lineage (NCBI taxonomy): Eukaryota > Metazoa > Chordata > Ceratodontiformes > Protopteridae > Protopterus > Protopterus annectens. Next base: position 467,843,321 of record NC_056731.1, read on the forward strand.
TCACATCTATTCATCTGACAGTTTAGCAGCATGATAGTAAAGAAAATTGGAAGAGCTAGGTAACTATCCATGCACATAAGACATCTCTCTAGTATCATTTGTAAGTAATAACAGCTGTGCATGTGTACATGTTATGCAAAGGTGTAGTGACCCTTGTTACAGGCTGGGCCAAATGGCTATGTGCACACCTACATAGAGTGGATATTGAGAGTAGAGACACACTGGTTGAACTTTCAGGTTTGTGTAGCCTAACCTCTCATTGCCAGCCTAACAGCTGCTTGCAAATACTGTATGTAAGGTTGTGCACAGTACTGTTAATGAAACAAGTTGCATATCATCTTTAACTCCAGTGTAACATCTGCAGTAGGAGTGTAAGATGTAGGATACTGCTGCCCATGTGTAATAGCCGCATAATAGGTGATGGCTTACACTATCTGATTATATCCTGATCATGTTGATAGTGGCAGCACAGTCTATTGATACTTGACTCTGTTTGGGTGTGGGTGTCCGTGCCCAACAGAGCTTATGGTTCTGGTGGATATGTGAGTATATACCCAGAAAAGGAGGCAGACCTGTTGACACTTGCATCATCTGTAATCAACTATCAGGATGTGATGTGCTCCTCAGATGAGGATTGCTGCTAAAGGTAGCTACTATGTTTCTGTAATAGCCATGTTGTCACATCCATAACACAAATACTTACATGTGAGCATCACTGTCTAAAACATCTTCATATGCAATAAGTAAACTAAATACAGTACTTGGTACTTGTAGTACTGAATGCTCATACAGGCATGTCCACTAGTCAGCTACTGGTGTTTACTAATGTCAGCTTTGTGTATGTGGCCATCCTGGGGGAATGTAATCTCTATGCCATGTACACTGCCAAACCCACCTAACACCACACCCCACCCATTGTGTGGGATGCAGCTACAGAGGTAAGCTGGAAGGCAGTCCAGTCTACAGCCATGACTTGACTGGACAGTCATGAGGTGTAGGTTAACACATGCATCTCATCACCACAACCAACACATACCCTTACCAGAACAGAGTAAGGACACCCACACATACCACCAGAAATCACACACATTCACAGAGGCTTCTAAGTATCTCGCCAAGCAAGAGACCTCCCAAGCTGGAATAGACAGACAACAAAATACACAAACTGTATGACATTGTTTGCCAAATTGTGCCACACCTCAGAACACGTGGCCAGAAATATGCCCAACAGTACTTATTTGTGAATGCAAACTCTAGCACTATGTTACACACCAAGCTATATGAGGGCAAACATACTGTCAGCTGCCTGTCTGCCATGATTAGCCACATACCCATACACTCAGACCACCTTTTGAACTATACACATAGCTCTGGTATATTCCATGTTGTTGTGCAGGACCTGTGATGCAGTAGCCTGGACTGTATGGAAATACACATGTAGGAACTGTCATGTCTTCAGGCCCATGCTGGTATGTCCGAAGGCCTGGGTGGCATTCTACCATTGGCCAGAATGATAATGCAGTACAGGAACAAAAGGATTGTATTCCACAATTGTCTAACGTACCTATGTAATTCAAAGGGTATCCAGTATCTCTTTGCCTGGGATAACATGGTTGACAGACCATGATGCTTTGCCATACAGGGTCTGCACCTGTCACCCCTGGGAATCTGGATACTGGCTAGGGCTCATGCTTCCCCTATAGTGCCTTCATCATGCAGAGTTCAATTGAAAGTCCACTGCTGTAACAGGGACAGCCAAGCAATAAACTGTGGGTCTCGCTACTCAATGATACATTTCAGAAACTCAATATAGACTCACTTGTGTCAATCCTTAACATGGAGAACATATCTGTGCAGTGACTGAGATATGGTTCAATGCTCAGGAGAGCACCCCTGCATGACCATGTTATAACACATACCTCACCTCTTGGCCATTATCCTTTATTGGAACACAAGGGCCGCAGGTGTGTCCAGATTCCTGAAGGATATGTACATCCCCACGCTAGTTGCACTTGCATAACTTCAGATGCATTATGCTGAGCAACTACCTTTGTGCCAAAGTGGAATCCAAATAGAAACTTGCGACAGATCACCCACCATGCCTCAGAATTCCCAACTGTCATATTGTGCTGTAATGGGGAATATTAGGTTTGAGACAGAAAACCATAATAATAGCTACTTTCAACTATCCCATTATGAACTGGGAAGACTCCTCATGTACCAACACCTGTGCTCGATGCATGTTGGATTTCATTAACCCCAATGACCTGGATCACCATAGTCACACAAACAGGGCTAACAGTATGCTACACATAGTCAGTCTCCAAAGCCAATGTTATGCTTCTTAAGAGCAAAGTGGTGACTGTCATGGCACCCATGCAGATGGACAATGCATGTATAAATGCTGAATCCTACACAAATGCACTTTAAGCATTCACATAAATGCAGTGATTGTGCCATTGAAACAGAACCAAGATTCAACCAAACACATACAGAAAGGCAAACTGGTGGTACCCTGCCTTAAACTGTACCACAGAAGGTAGTAACTGTTGCAAGAGTGAACACACATGAGTGGAGGTGATCCCTGGTCAGCCTCAGTAAGATGCAGATACACCATATAAAACCACACAAAGCTACTGTGAAACTAATCAGACACTTATTATGAGGCCACCCACAGAGCATTCTATAGCTGTGTCATGAATCGTAATGGCAACAAGAAGACCTGCCATGCTTCACAGCACTATGGCATGAGAAATACTGCACCTACAGAAATAGCACTTGTTCATCCAGATAGGGTCTTGGATAACCTAAACCCACTCTCGCCTCCCCCCAACAGGTACACATATTTATATATCTATGTACACTACAGAGCCCCTGTAATAACAACTATGCAGGTACAAGCTGCACTCTCTAAAGCCATACATACAGCTTGCATGGGACCTGTCAGCATCCCAGGGTGTATTTTACACAAATGTCAGAACAATTTGCTCTCCTCATACACATCATGTTCAATCACAGCTTCATGTCAGGCTGTGTACACACTGAATGATGCACAGCAACATTTATCACACCCCACAAAGGGTGAGACACCATTGATAATGGGAAATAGTGCACTACTACCCTGCTGAGTCTGGTCTGTAAGGCCATGAACCTTGACCAACTTATTTGATGTAATTAGTACAGATGTAGATGACGGTAAGGTTGATTCACACATCATATCATGACCTTGCCAGGTCTTAGGACACCATCACCCATACTGTGTTCCAGCTACACTCAGTAAACTAGGTGTATATTCCTATGTCACAGGATTGGTTGGCAACTAGACTGCTGGCAGAACCAACACTACAGAAGGTGTCTGACTAATACATGCACATCAGACCAGTGCCAGCTACAGTAACACTGGATTAATTCCTTGTTATCTATATCACACAGACTAACACAGAAGGCATCTGCCTATTGAAGTTTGCAAATGACTATGAACTAGGTGCAATAGTTGACTCAATGAGTGCTACAGGCAACATACAGAAGGGCCTTTGTGGGTCAGATGTGTGGTGTGTGACGTATGGCCACAATCTCACAGCTAAGTATTGCATTGTCATCCCCTATGTTAAAAACCCTGTACTCATAAACTACCACTTAGGCAGCGGTCAACATAATGGAAACTGTATATGTATGGGATGCAGCTGGACAGTAGTCTTTCCTTTGATAGTCACTTCACCACACCAGTCAGGTAGTCATAAGTGGCATCCCTAATAATGACAGGGTGCCATCTATTTATATAGATATCATTGTTCAGGCATACTCAACACTCAAGTGACCCATAATAGATCACATATTTCCTTTAAGGGTTATTGGCCATGTTCAGATGGCATACACCGGCCTTCCCAAACCCTAGCTCCACTATGTAGCATGATGCCTACCCTGAATAAAGCCATGTCCAACCCAGAGATGTTGGATATGCTACACTTACACATCCTGATTTCAAATAAACAAATACTTCATGGACATCCACCTTTCTAGTACAAGGATCATAACATGCCTGACAGATCCCTGTCCCATACACTTTACATACTCCTGCCATACTATGCATCCCTGTCCAGCAAAGCTGCACATTGACCCTCTTTGAGACATTGTGTGATGACCACATGGCAAATATATCAGTAATCCTGTGGATCAGTTATGTGGCACTACTTGAACTGGCCAGTGGAAGTTACCTGTCTGCTGTCTACAGCTAGGTGACCTTTCAGTCTAGGCTCATAAATGGCCCAGGGCATATAGCCTACTAGTTCACTATGGTCATACATGCTATAGTTGATATCCATCCCTGCAAATACCATCAAGCTAATCATTGTCCCATGTGTTTCACATGTGCGACGCAAGTAATGCATGGCAGGATGCTATACTGATGTACAGTGCCATGTAGATGTATATGGCAAAACATATACATGTAAAACTTACCCTGAGCAAGTCTGCAGGGTCACAGGTCATGTCCCTTAAAGCTGTGTATGTCTATATATGTGACATATACACAGCATTAAGGTCTCTTGCATTAATGTGAACACATCCAGGCATGTGGTGATAGGTAAAGACACCAGTACAAGCAAACAGACATGCCCACATCGACAACATCCACATGGAGTATGAGCAATGTCATCACTTGACACACACATATATGATGATAACATCAAATCACCAGTAAGTGTCAAAAATGTGTGTTAGTTAAACATGTCAGTGGTAGTGTCCTGCAGATTTGCAAAGACATATTTGTAATCATAATAAATGTGATGCACATGTATGTGCAGCTGTACTTCTGTACTTCTCTGTGAGTTACTGTGACCTGTCTCCATCATTATGTCTTCCAGGTATGCTGTGTGCCAGGCTGCCACCATACACCTGCTTGGAGGATGAGGTCCCCATTCCATACCTCCTTGACAACCATGAAACACTCTTCAGCCATGTGCTACAGGATGCACAGCAGTGGGATGCCCAGTGGGAGGAACTTTGCATGAGGGTAAATGATGTTGGCGGCCACAATTGCACCTATCATCAGGTGCGCCAACACTGCACCAACCTCATTAGATGGGTGAAACAGCGTGCCAATGCAATCACTAGGGAACAAGCTGCAACAGGTGAAGGGCCACTCACCCAGCCCCCACTCACACGTACCAAGGAGCTACTGGCCAACCTGAGGACACCTGCAGAACTCCATCAACAAGCTTTAGCTGGTATTGTGGAGGTGGGTGTCTCACAACCACTGAGCCATGAGTTGCCTGGTAAGTCACTACTGCACATATAACACAACTATATTTCATATAGTTACTTGTGCTACCGTACAATATTTAATGTAACATCATATGCAAGGCATGTATGCACACATGCCACATACTATAGTTTGCTACTCTATGTATGCACAGATGTGCATACTCCATAGTATAGTCTATTGTACTGACTTATGTGCTAACATGCACATTGCACCCAGTAGCTATCACACAGGTGTGGATAATGATCTTACTGCTGTGACACTCCTATTTAGGTACCTCTGGCATTTTGCAGTGACAGCAGTCTGTTTCAGATGAGATTGTTATTATTTATCTGGCTTGATAATCCACATATCATATTAATTGCATGCTATCTGCCATGTGGCCATTTAACACACTCACACATAATGTATGGTGGTCCTGTTAATATATACTGGTCAGACCTGCAATGCAGCACAGTAGTTATCCATGTGGAATAATTGAAGACTCTATGAAAAACCTACACTAAACCTTACAAACTGTCATTGCCAGATGTGTGGACAGCTGTAAATACAATGGTGGAGGTGTGGTTCAATTTAGGGACATGTACTACAGATCAGCATTACACGTGGGGAATACAAACAGTACTATACAGAGAGCATATGTGTGCACACACTCTAAATGTTTTGGAGCTGGAGTATGACCAGCCCACAGGATTCACCCTTGTGGATTATACCCTTGCTATGAATGTCACACAATGTCATGTGCTATCTGACATGTCCATGACATTTTGTGGGATGACTGCAACACTGGTTAACTATCCTGCAAAACATGATATATCACACCCCAAACATACCACCCTTTGTCTGCATAACCCTGTCCTCAGTGGAGAATATGATGTCTACAGGTGTATGTCATATGGGACAACACTGACATGTGAAATAGATGCCCATCACAACCATTGGACAAAACATGTTTACATATGGCCATGGAGGATGGCCAGAGACATGAAGCAACACATACAGTAGAAGGGATGTACATGTGTGTACACCCTGTTGTACATTGACTCAGCACAATACAACTATGGCCTTTGTGTAATGGTGATATTGCAGATGTGACACACTAAACATCATACAGGCCTGTGCACAGCTTGTGTAGGCATGACATCAAACCACCACATAACATGTCGTGAACATCTTGAGTGTGTCACGACATGAAAGCTTTCACCTATACAGTATCCAAATACATACATGTGTTGCACAACATGCACAGACAACCACATCAGGCCACAGATACAGTACATTCACCTTGCTGGTGTCAGACATCACTGTCATGCTTGCTCCTCATGTGTGTGAGGTACACAGATGATGTGGGATATGGAGTACAGCTAAGTTAGCCATGTCTGGGCATAGTTGCCAGGCATCAGCAATATGGTTGCAGCTGTGCAGGGGTGTCATCTGTATACCCTTCAGTGACCTGTGTCACACATTCCACACTAGGGTTTAGTGTGTATACACCTCAGTGATGTGGGTCACATTCCACATTAGATATGTATTGTATCTGAACACAGTCATGGCTATGAAATGTGTCAGTAACTCACACTGTATAGCAATAGTGAAGCCACATGATGCCCTGCAATGGCCATGCACATCAGCTCAATGTGCAGTATGTGACTGTATATCTGTAGGGCGGACTGACAACACTGTGTCAGCTGAAGGTCCATGTCAGTATAACACGTCCCTGCATTGGGACACCATTACCTCACTGTATATTTGAAAGGACACCATTGTGTTAAACATGTATGCATGTCATTCAACACGTCAGCAGAAGACATGCCATACTGTGTGTGATTGGCAAGGTCATATGCCACACATCTGGATGGTGTACTGTGAACCTGTGCTGGTCTGTGGCACCATTGCAAAGTAGGGACAGCCATGTCAAACGTGTGTACAGCCACATGCACATTGTTTGTAGACTCAGCTCAGGGGTAAGCAGAATAATGTTGAACAGACGTGCACTGCTTTGGGGGAAGATATGCAAGCTAGGGCTCAGGCAAACATAGTATTCACTCAACATACCCTTCTGCTCATATCCTCCTCACACATAGGGGCAGTGGCCAACACAAAGCATCAGTGGCAGATGTACACAGTTCAGCGATGGTCTGTTAAAATGTGGGGTATGTTGCACAAAACATGGCAGTGCGGTGCAACGGTGCATAGTGCATGCATTGTGTTGCAGGTTTGGGGCATAACCTACTAACACTAATGGTGCAACAAAGGGTTGTATGCTAACTACTACTATAATTGTGTAAGGTGCATGCCTTCTGCTATAACACATGCATGATGTGTGCAACTCAGGGATGTATGATAACTACCACTATAATTGTCTAAGCTCACTGCCTTCTGCCATATCACATGCATGTTGCACGCTCTTGGTTGCCATATCATGTGTCTCTGTGTCTGTCTGTGTCTGTGTGTCTGTACTGTGCTGTATAACTTGTAATGTACAGTTCTTGTCTGCCCCTCACAGGTGTTGATGTAGGTGCCTTACCCTCCTGATGTCCACCTGATGTTAGTGTCCCCACAGACTCTAGCAGTGATGATGAAAGTATGATTGAGGCACAGACAGGGTTGTCAGGAGGTGAATCTGTGCCATTGGTTACCATTCCACCTGTATCCCCCTCATCCCTGCACACAGTTCTCATGCCTACATATACCCCATCACCAGTGGCCTTAGTGAAAGGACAGTTGGCAGGTGGTAGCATGGAACAGGAATGTGTGGAGACTATGGAAGGTGTGCCTGCACACCATGATCCCAGCCAACTGACTGGTGATGTCCCACACAGGCATGTGGCCAGGGCTGCTCATAGGAGGACTTCTGGCCAACATGCCCCTGCAAGACATAGCACATCAGCCGATGTCACCAGATGCATGTTTCAGACTGTAATGGAGGCACAGGCACGTGCTGAATGGCACAACAGAGAAGGTCTGAGGCTTCAGAGGGCTGCTGTCCATTCTTTAACTGACAACATCCAGGCGATTGCAAATGCTCACCATCATCTTGTAGATGTTTTGGATAGATGATTGGGTGACATGGTGGGAGTCCTTGACCATGGCATGTCAATCCCCGAGCATGGAATGTCTGTGCTGGAACATCTGGTGGGAGTGCGGCGTCAGGCACATGGATGTAGGCCAGCTACATACCTTCAAAATCCAAAAACAACTCTGACCCAAAAATCACTGACTGTGATAGAACAAAAGAGGCAACTATGTAAAATAAATCTTCTTTATTTTCTTCTAGCGCTTCGGTGTTTCCACCTTCAAGGAATATCAGACAGTGGAAAATACAAAATATATTCCCTTATCTATTACATTCAATTAACAACACACACCCACCAATTACACAATGAGTTTCTGACTTAAAGCAAACATTTCGAATTTAGTTCATTGTTTAAACAGGTCGGTGTCATAGTTTTATACTTCAAAATAAAAACACTTTCTTTGAATAATAACTTTTGTTTTAACACATTTTCATCATTACCCAAACATTTCTCACTTTCTAAAATAGTACCTTGTAGCAAGCTATATCACCTGTTGAAGGTCTATGTGAACATGCTACGTCACATGCCCGCTCCCATAGTGGTGGTAGCAGCAGCAGTGCAGCTGGTGCTGTGCTGTCCACACCAGGATACAGCAGGCCACATGCACGTGGTCCTGGATGGTCCCAACCGGGACACAGTTCCAGCGGACATGCCTGCTAGTGGCCGTGCAACCCGTGGCAGGCGCAGGTCACGTGGCCATGGCCGGACACCGTGAACTGTAAAACCTGCCCTGTACAGTCTGCAACTGTCAATAATACCCCTCTGTAGGCCAGCCACATGCCAGACCTGTGTGCATACATACACACACACACACACCAGAAACAAATGTAGGGTACCTCAACACACACACATGCATAACATCCACACACACCCAATGAGATAAAAGACCCTAACCCACACATATGATGTCATCCAATGGTGCAGCCTAGGCCTCTGGCAAACATTATCACCCTTTGCATATGATGATGCCTGTGCCGCATCCCTGTCATCCACACCATCAGTGCAGGGACATGCTGATATGATGTGATGCACAGGGTGAACATACTAGGAAGACAATTGTAGATTACCATTGTTGAGTAGTGTTGATAGTCAGCAGACATGCCATGTATTACAGTTTTAGAATGCATTTTGTACTTTTGACAGTATGTATCATGTGTAACAACAGTAACTGCATGGTGATCTTGATGTTCTGCCTTCCTCTTTCAGGTGTAATTGCATGGGCCTGGGGGGTGTCAGTGTTTGCAGTGTCCCATATGTAAATGTAGACTCCTCACAGGTCAGTATTACAGTACCTGCATGAACTTTGTAGCTTCCACATCGCAGTTATAATCTCCCAAGTTTCAAACATGTTTACAGATCTAATGATCCAAGAGCATGATAGCTGTGTAGTAAGCTACTGTGGCCAGAGTCATCACATCCATAGTGGATGACATCACAGGTATAGTTACCTGCAGCAGAGAGGAGGTAGAAGAGTGGTTTAGCAAATGACCAGGGTAAAGGCCAGTGGAAAAAGTGGTTTCTCATTGGGAAGCAGTAATACCCGCTCTCATGACAGGATGCAAACACACATACACACCCACAGGGATTCACAGACACAGTAACACACTCAGGGATTCATAGACACAATAACACACACTCTGACACACACACACACACACACACACACACACACACACACACACACACACACACACACACACACAGTTGCCAGTGTTGGGATGAGAGCCCCTGCCTATGTGCAAATCATCATTATAATACTACGCAATTACAAGACACGCCACAGAGATTACACATGTACAGGTAGTCAGAATGGCCTAAGATTGAGGACATCAACAGGAATACTAGATTGCGGTGAGTGTATGTGGGGATGGGGGTCATCAGTAGGCTATGGAACAACAAGCCTCACCCCAGGGTGTACATGTTTACAGGCAGTTAGAATGCCCTTTTAAGATTGATAACATCAACAGCGATACTAGATTGTATTGAGTGGATGGGGGGTGGGAGTCTTATCATTTCACTATGGTAAAATACAGCCTCACTCCAGGGACCAGACAGCCATACGTATACACACACACACACACACACACACACACACACACACACACACACACACACACACACACACACACACAGTGGCATTCACAAAGATATACACCTATGTCACACACATACAGACACTTGACATGTGTGAGATTCAAACCCCTGCCTATGTCTTGCTTTCTACACTTCACCCTGTACAGATGTCTACAACAGTGTACAGGAGAGTGAAAAACATTTGGAATGTATTCCCCACCACACACACACCCACACTTGCCAGTACTGTGAATCAAACACCTGCCTATCTCATGATAGGTATTACAGAGTAACAGCACTATCTCACGCGCTACAAAGTGTACTGACTCTTTCCTTTGCCAACTGTGCTGATATATGCACAATATATGCACAGGGGAGGTGTTACTGCTACAGGTGTCAAGAGGTTTGCCTTCAGTGCCACACTTACTGCATTCTACGTTGTGTGTCTTCCCCTTCAATTAACAAAACCATAGCTTAGCAGTTACACAGGTTATTGTAGGAATGATTGTAACACACCTGTGAGTTGTCCTCAGTAATCATTCATCTGCAAAGTAGCCCCACCACTTAGTAGTTATGTCCAAACATCTGTCTATACCTAAAGTACAGCTTACTGTACTTTGAGCATATCACCATATACAGTTGGCAATGTTGAGGCTGCATTGCAACTGCATGATGTACTAAGACAACACTCACCTTCAAACATCAGACACTGCACACGCATAGACTCTAAACACACATCAATACATGTACACATATGCAGTCTCCATCAGTAAGTGGACTAGCAGGTCAAGAGGATACATTCCACAACTTCCCCACACCATGTGTGAAACCTAGCTGAGCATTACACCATAATGGATGTTGTATTCATGTACTGGTAGGACACACAACCACCTTCACTGAGTAGCAAAATGTACATTTATGCCAACAGCACATATCAGCAAGACGCACACACAGCAATATTCCGTGTCATGATACCAGAAACTGTTAGTTGACAGTTCCACTGTCAAGCCAGGGCACTGGAACTGTCAACAGTGAGCACATCATATTTGCCACACACACCTCATGATTACTGGAAGAGTGCCAGCAATGTGTTCTGTTTGAGCTAGGCATTACACATATTCAAGTATATGTGAGGTCTGTGGCTTATAAACATCTCACCCCAGCACGTTCTGGTTATTGTGGTAATAAGGTTAATGTCCAGACAGCACACAGCATGCATGGCATGCAATTGTTGACATAGGGTATATGTAGGAGCTGTGGGTAACAAATGGCTGTACATGTCATGGACATATAACCTGTAACTACTCAGTAACATACAGAGCATAGCTGTATTTCCCTAAGTCTGTCAATACAGGCCATGTGTGTAGGTCCTATAATCCTGTTATTTGGGTATGTTTGTAGGCATTGCATTTGGTGGACATATCTAATGACATAGATGCCGCATGGATTGTTGTATGATAAGATAGGTGTCATGGGTGACCAGTAGAGAGGGAATATTACCTCTGTCAACATAGATATCAAACCTTATGTACTGTTAGCATTCAGCAGCCATGGACCTATCTTCCATGTGCATGTGTGTAATTAATGTAGCCACCTGTATATACAAAGGACAACAACAGCTATGGTGTTTTCATTTATGTTGTATGAGTGTGGGATGTACATATCCAGGGCAGGTACA
>NC_056731.1:467856553-467876553 GCF_019279795.1 Protopterus annectens
CAGCAGCAGATGTTGTGTAGATGACCAGTAAAACCAAAACTAACACAGCTGGGAGAGGTCATCTAGACACCTGCACCTCAGTACCATTAGACAATGGGGCTCACATATTATGCTTGCACATGCCACTGTTCCAAATATAATGCCACTGTCCACAACCTGATATTAATGTATGCCTTTCAGGGCAGCAATGTGTGTGACACATGCTGTACTTTGCATCCACGTGTGTCCCAGTTAACCAATTGTCTGTCACTTCCACACATGCATAACTGTGTATACTTCACATATATATGTCAGTACATGTACATATATGCATGTGTATCAGACAGCACAGATGCAGATATATCATTTACAGGCCACATGCAGGTATCTGGTAGTAAACCTGTATGATGTGCATATATACTGACAGTTAAGATGTACATAGCTGTAAACCTGTGTGCTTACAATAGGAGTCCAATACAATGTGTTCTGTACATCTAAGTGTATGAGCATGCACACTGTGGCCTTCTGTGGTTAGAATCAGAGTGCATCCCAAACAGCCCTGTGCTACTAAGTGTATGAGCATACGTGCTGCCACCTTGTCATGTAATTTGAGTCAGTGCATCCAAACAAGCCCTTTGTTTCTAAGTGTATGAGCATGCCCAGTATAACCTTGTGTAGTTGGAGTCAGAGTGCATCCCAAACAGCCCTGTGCTACTAAGTGAATGAGCATGCCCACTGTCACCTTGTGTAATTGGAGTCAATGCATCCAAACAAGTCCTGTGATTCTATGTGTATGAGCATGATCACTGTAACCCTGTATAGTGATAGTAGTTGTCCATTCCACAGATGGTCATACTCCAGTTCAGGGCTTGTTCTGCTACAACTATACCTCCCAGGCCTACCTATGTCTTACCTGCAGATGATGTGTCTTGTTTGTGCATACAGGTTGTAATGGACTCCTACTTTAAACACACAGGTTTACAGCTATGTACATCTTAACTGTCAGTATCCCTGTTGATGTCCTCAATCTTAGAAGGGCATTCTGACTGCCTTGAAATGTGTAATCTCTGTGGCGTGTCTTGTAACTGCGTAGTACTGTAATAGTGATCTGTAGATAGGCAGGAGTTCTGATCCCACCACTGGCAACTGTGTGTGTGTCAGCAAATGCCTGAGTGCGGGTGTCTATTTGTGCCTGCATCCTGTCATGACAGTGGGTTTTACTGCTTTCCAAAGAGAAACCACCTTTTGCACTGGCCTTTATCCTTGTCATCTGCTAAACTTCCCTTTTCCCCCTCCCCACTGCAAGTAATCAGTCCTGTGATGTCACCCAGCTCAGAAGCAGAATCAGATTAAGTGTAATTGTATGGGTTCTGTGGCACATACCCCAACTGCATACCACTCTACTAGCTACCTTTACATAGGCAAGACTTGTAAGCACAATACTGGCAAGTGTGTGTGTTTGTGTGTGTGTGACTACCCTATAGCCAGACATACACATGTATTATGTCTTTTAACATGCTGCACACCATGGTATTTATCTGTGGTGAGTGGAGTCTACAAATTATTACATAGTTAGGAATAGAAAAGAATAGACAGTCAAGAATGACTACTGTTGGGTATGTTATTTTCCTGTGCCACTGTCGAGCAGTGACACAAAAGTGGTCCCCGGGGTGTATTTCCATACCCATCATTCCCCCAACCAAACTCCACAATCCCTGGGGTATATTCCCTTAGCCATCATTCCCCACCCCAAACTCCATATGCACAACAACCATCCCTTCTCTGGTGAACTAATTAAGATTTAAATGTTATAATACAAGAGTCGCCTCTGTTTTGTGTACACATCAGTTCCTTTGGAACTCTTCTGTGTCACAAAGGGTGTTCAGACATGTTTATATATATATGGCTATAGCTGTGTCTGTGTATATATATATATATATATATATATATATATATATATATATATATATACATATATATGTGTAAACATCCTGTAAGTGCATATATGTATTTAGTATTTATAACAGTTGTACATATGTAGACTTGTCTATGTTGTTTCAAACTACAGTACATTCAAGGGTACTGTACATATATACACAAAGTGACTGTCCCATTTGTTTTCAGTACTGTGGAATACCTGAAGTAAAATGTGTATTATAAAAACCATAAAACATGTGTACAACCCAGAAGGCTTAGTGGTAAGTCTAGTGACCATGGTGTGCATGGTCCAGGGTTCAAGGTCTGCAAGGGTTGTTGATAATGTCATTTAGGACTGAATAAAGCAGTTGTAAGCGGGTGTAAATGTGTTTTTGCAACAGTAAGCAGCAGGTACACACAGTTAAAAGACATGTACAATTCAGGGTACACTTGAAATGCCCTTCTTTGGTAATCCTGCTGGGAAATCCTTTGGGGAAGAAGTACTTCAGTAATGTCTATGGCACGTACTATAACTGCGTACTGCTGTAGTGTAAGAAACTAGTTAGGTAGCGGTTCAAATACCAGATATGACAGGTGTGTGTGTGAGACTTGTATCCTCTGTAATGGTGGTTGTAAGTGTGTGACACCTGTGGGCAATGTGGAGGGGTTTTTGCATATATTTTATGTTGGCCGTACTCTATATCACAATGTCAACCATACAGGGATAACAGATGTACATTAGCTGTGAGGTTGGGGTGCAAAGCCATACCCATACATGTAACATCAAGACCAGCCAATCACAGTTAACAACCCCACTATTACCCAGATCACACACTCACCCATGTGTCATACGCACACACATGCCTACGCAACAGCCAATATCTGAATAGTACACTGTATATTGTCCACTGATAGTAACTATACAGTGACAGCAGTGGGCTACAGAGGGCATGTCACCCTGGCCATCTGTCCAATATGCACGTACATGCACACAATGCACCTCCACCATGTTCCCCAATAGACACCTGCACCACCTATGCTGCCTTCACATGTCACTCACAATGGACATACCATGCCTGACAACATGCTTACAACCACTTTACAGTGCCTTAATCACTCTGTATCCATCAGCCCTTGTTCTGCCTAGCAACAAAATAAACAACCTCTGCTAGGCTTGAACCCAGGACCATGCACACCATAGCCAGATTGGTTTACCTCTAAGCCACCTCTGATATGCATAACTCTGCTGTATTCAAAAACATATCATCCGGCCCAGTCATTCAACAGTACAGAGTATGTATTCTAACATGCAGATGTATGTGTGTGTGAAAATATATTAATGTCTACACAGATACAAATGTATGTATATATATATATATATATATATATATATATATATATATATATATATATATATATATATATAGATAGATATATACATACATATATATATATATATATATATATATATATATATATATATATGAGAGCGAGAGGAAGAGAGAGGGAAATATATATATATATATATATATATATATATATATACACACATATGTGTAAGCAGATATTTATATCTATGTAGGTATATACGGACATACATCTGTAGATAAGGTGGGAACATAGCAGAAACATATATGTCCACATGTACCATGAATGGGGTTGACAGGCACAAACAACATACATCATGAACGAATAAGTATTCCCCCACAGCAAAAGCTGTCTGAACTGCAATACACTACCAACTGTTACAGATCCCATAACCATGACCTTACACAACAAGGCCACAAGATGTTAACAGTACCCCATCCCACCTGTATGATGTCAGGCTGGTATCAGTAACATATCATGCAGTACAGTCAGGCTCATAATGACTCCCATTTTGCAGTCATCTGTTACCTTTGTTAGCCAGAGTCCCGTTCTGTTGGCATGTACTACAGAGATGTAGAATTCAAACAACAGTGGTTCCAGGACTGAACCCTGAGGTACTCCACCTGTCTCTTGTCTGGGGATGGATTTGGAGACGGTTACATTTACAGTTTGGGTTATGTCAGTAAGCCATGTGGCAAACCATCGAGTGGCCTAGGGATTTATGGCTGGATTAGTGTGTTAATCTATGTTTCCAGACTGGTGTATGGTATTGAAGGGCTTGGCGAGGTCCACATAGGCGTTGTGGACTGGCTTACCCTCTTCAACAGCTATGAAGACTGAGTCAGAGCAGACACTCTTTTCAAGAGGCATGACTGGCCCTCCATGAGCCCAATCTGTGTGGGTCCAGTGTTTGAGGGTTGCCAATGTCTGTGTTCCAAACTTCACTGGTAATGCATTCCATGGCCTTGCAGATCAGGCTCATCACACCGATGTGACAGTAGTTCCAGGGATCCAAGGTGGATCTCCCCTTGAGGAGTGGGTTAACTGCAGCTGTGTACCACTCAGTGGGCACCAGGCCTGATAAGAGGTTATGATTACACATGACAGTCTGGTCCCATGGATGATGTATTCTTAGCTGTGGATAGTGCGGTTTCTGCCTGTGTGGCCATGATTAATGGCCAATGGAACTCTGTTCATATTGCCGTTGGCCCTTTTGGGGGTGAGAGGGGGTGACTGTAACACTAAACCAGTCCGCCAGGATATTGACACAATCTGTGGGAACAATCTATGTAATGCCATACTGTCACAGCTCAGAGCACATCTCAACATATGTTATACAAGTGTCTCTGTTGTGCGTTGGAAATAAACTTGGTTAATTTGTTTAAAAGTTGCTGGTTGGAGCTGTCTATCATGGATACTGCATTTTGCTTTTGGTTTTGGTGACTATTGGCAGTATTATCCATTTTTTCACATCTCAACATTGTCTGTTAGATTCAGGATGTAACTATAGAATGGTGTGTGGTTGTCTGTGGAATCTGTGGTGATTTTAGTTACATAACAAGCTTTGGAGGATTCCATGGGGATCTCAACATCTTACTGTGGCTGGTAAGGGAGTTGTTTGCATCCTTGGAGTATTCTTTTTGCTTCAACAGTGTCTAACTTCTGTTGTATACTCTGTTAATGGCAGGAGACCACCAGAGTGGCTTGCTTATTTGGGAGGTGAGCATTTTGGTTCCATGTGGGATGTCAGAACCATGCACAAGTGAATGTGCTCGTACAGTACCTTAGTACAGGATTCATCTGTAGAACTGTCAGCTCCTGTCTCCATGGGTGTCACAAGCATTGTCACTTCTGCCTTGTGTATCATGAAGCTGGCTTTGGGGAAGTCTTTTATGGACAACTGTATATACATTCCTTTCACATGTTCACTTTGATTAGCCTATACTGGGATTACTGTGGTGAAACCTCAGTCTCATGTATTGTTGTGATGGCTTAGTGGTTAGTTACTGTGACTATAATGTACAGTGTCCTGGATTCATGACCTGCAAAGGTGGGGTATTGTTGTCCGGCCAGGACAGCGATTAATGCATACAGACTAATTGTGGAAATTAGGCTGGTCACACTTAATGCAATTCAAATGCCCTACATTGGCAATCCTGCTAATGTCAATCACTGGGGAGTACACCTTTGGGGAAGAGAGTACTCCAGCAATCTCTGTGGTGCATGCTATAACAGTGTAAAGCTGTAGTGTGATATAGAACTCTGGTATGGGTTCTAGCCTCACACATGGGAGTTGTGGATTCTTTGGTGTCTGTTCCTATGCCTGTGGAGAGAGTGCTGCATGTTTGGCTAGGCACACTCACTACGATTCATTGGCCCTACTTTGGCAATCCTGCTGATGTCATCCACCTAGAAATACACCTCTGGGACTGCTGTAATCCAGTAGTTTCTGTAGTGCATCCTGTAACTGCATAATGCTGTAGTATGATAAGCTAGTTTGGTAGGTGATCTAATCCCAGACTTGCCAACTGTGTGTTTGTTTGTCTGCCTGAGAAGGGAACAATGCTTTTTAGAGTATGCACACTACTTACAATTCATATACTCAACTTTGGCAAGGCTGCTGATGTCACCCACTTAGAAATACACCTCTGGGACTGCTGTAACCCAGTAATCTCTGTAACATGTCCTGTAGCTGCGTACTGCTGTAGTGTGATAAACTAGTTTGGTAGGTGTTCTACTCCCAGACTTGCCAACTGTGTGTGTGTTTTTGCTTGAGAAGGGAACAATGCTTTTTAGAGTACTCACACTCCTTACAATTCATATACTCAACTTTGGCAAGGCTGCTGATGTCACCCACCTAGAAATACACCTCTGGGAATGCTGTAACCCAGTAATCTCTGTAGCTCGTCAAGTAACTGTGTACTGCTGGAATGTGATTTAGAACTGTGGTAGGGTTCCATCCACAACCATGGCAGTTATGTGTGTTTCAATGTCTGTGTAGGAAGCAATGCATTATAGGCTACTCACTGGCAGGACATTTACAATGCCCTACTTTGGTAATCTTGCTGATGTCATTCCTTGTCAAATACACCGCTGGGGAACAAGGTCCCTAGTAATCCTCGTGGTGTGTCCTATAACATCTCCATGCAGTAGTGTGATATAGATCTTGATCATGGGTTCTATACCCACACATGTCAGTTGTGGATGTTTTGTGTGTGTCTCACTGTCTGTTTTGTGAGCAATGCATTTTGGGCTACTCACTTGCAGGAAATTTGAAATGCCCTACTTTGGTAAACCTGCTGATGTCATTCCTTGTGAAATACACCTTTGGGGACGGGGTAGCCCAGTAATCTCTGTAGGGCATGCTCTAACTGTGTAATTCTGTAGTGTGATAAACTAGTTAGGTCGGAGTTCTATTCCAAGACATGGCAGGTGTGTGTTTGTCAGTCATATCCTGTGTGGAGGTGGCTGTGAGTGTCTAACCAACGGACATGTTGAGGAGTGGGTTTTGTAGTTTTCCTATATGGTGGCCATATTATATGTCACAATATCCACCTCACAAGGATTACAGATTTCAATCAGCCAAGAGACTGGGTTGGCAAGCCATACCCCTACATCTGGCAAAAGGCCTGGTGAACAAAGTAAGCAGCCCTTCTATTACCCAAAATACAGTCTGAACCCATGAGTCATACACAAACACACTTGCCTAGAAAAATCCCGCTATGTTGCTAGTACCCTGCACATTGTTGACAGATAGTAAGCATGATGTGATTGCAGTGGGCTGCAGAGGTCATGACACTCTGTCCACCAGTACAACAGACACATAATTGCGGACAATGCACCTTCACTATGTTCCCAACTGGACGCCTGCAACATATGCGGTGCCATCAAATGTGATCTACAAAGGACATACAATGCCTTACACTCATGCCCTGTATGGACAGATGCCATTGACACCAGGGAATACCTGTATCATGCTATCCATGCAGGTGCAGGGTCAACCTGCTGACTCTTAGCAAGTCCTGCCACACCAGGCCAGGATTGGCACATCTTATAATAACAGTCTGTGTACATAACATGTGCCAGGCAAACCAGGTACACTTAAACATGTCACTGTACATTAATGTGGGACGTGCACATCCCAGGCAATGTCCATGTCAAGGACTATCAGACACAGACATGGCATGCATTGTATGTGGGACATTGCAGACACTATACCCTTGAACCACACTGCAGACCATTTTCAGGTGGCCTGATGCCAAGGATTACCCTTCACCCAGCCTTGTACAGCCATCTTGCACAGCCAACCACTACACACCCATGAAGCAATGTACACATGCATGTCAGTACTGACACCTTGTGTCTGAGTGTGGGGTATGATGTTCCCAACCACAGTCACACCCAGTAAAACTCCCATTGGCATACTGACTGATGTCAGACACGTTCACATGCTCTAGCCCATAGAACCTCAGGATAACCCCTGTGGTGCATATAATACCTGTGCATTACTGTAGTGCGGCAAACTAAGTAGTTAGGAAGTGTATTTGTGAGCCTGCCAAAGTGTGCCAATGTGTCTGAGTCCCTTGGAGAATGTGGCTGTGTTGACAATGACATCTGTTCATGTGGACAGCCATGTGTGCTACACCTAATGTAGGTCTACTATGTCTCTGTTGCAGATATCGCTCACCAGCACACACATATGTGTTCTTACAGCACACCAGCATGTCAGCTATGTGGCACATGAAGTAACTGCATGCACTTGTAATAGTAATGGCTAGTCAGTCAGGGGTTTGAACCACTGTACTGGCAGGTGTGTGATAGAAGATGCTTAGATTTTAGTCTCCCATCCCTTCTCTGATGTACTTTGCCTCTGTCTGTTCCTCCCACACACTGTCTGGTGGATGTGGAGATGCACACCTGCTCAGCAGCAGCTTGTGTTTTATAAGTGATGGTCATGATCAGGTGATGGCCTCTGCATCTGTTGCAGTCCTCCTCTAGCTGATTGCATGTGGAACAGATGTGGTGGCATTCCCATAGCCAATTGCATGGAAACACAGTACAATATCTATGAACATCATGTTGGTGTTTTCCCATGACAGTCGCTGTGAGTAGAACCTGGATCTGGTGTTTGGTAAACAGCATCACAGATAAAATCTGGATATTCCTCACACAACTTACACAGTGGAAAATAACCTAAAAACAGGAGGGTGATGTGCCAGACATGATTACAGCATGTAAGTGTAGCTATGCTTCATTCAGACTACTGCCAATTTAACAGGTTGTGTGTGTTAATGGCTAGTCTGCATAACTGACAAGACAGTTCTCTGTTTGTGAGGAAACCCCTATCTGTAGGGTCATCTGTGGACTGGTTAATGTGTGGAACCATTTGTTTCTTGTGTTACTCACAGAACACACATCTGTAAACTGCAGAAGCATAGTGTGAGGATTCCAGTCAGTACACGGTGACAGTGATGAGAGTTACTGCCATCGCATCCCTGATTGGACATACGTCACATGAAACAGTGGTATGACAGTCACTGAAGTTATCACAATGACATGCCAATAATGGACCACTGTTCATAGCTGCAGTCACAAGTCATCTATGCTTTGGACAGATGTCATGCAGTATATTTGCATGTGTTGTGCTCCCTCTGCAAATGTATGACATTTGTTGTCTTGGGTTGATGGTAATATCTATGCATGCTGTTATAAGTAATCCTGAATGCTGTTGACTATTACTAAGCCTTATCTGTGTTAAAACTGCAACACCATAGGCTGTATGGGATTGGAGGTCCCGGTGGAATGACCTGTCCCACTTCAGCTGGCCATGGCACCAGGCACCAGCACATCTGGGGCCCAGTCTTGGATCTCCACCTCTGTTGGCTCTGCACAACCTTTGGGTGGAACTGCCATTGAGGATGGGGCTTGCCCCCCCCCCGGGAGCAGGT
This sequence comes from Protopterus annectens, assembly GCF_019279795.1. Lineage (NCBI taxonomy): Eukaryota > Metazoa > Chordata > Ceratodontiformes > Protopteridae > Protopterus > Protopterus annectens. The sequence goes on from NC_056731.1 coordinate 467,865,766, forward strand.
CCAGACAGGAACTTGTCAGCCATCATACGGTCCAGGCCGTGGTGTGTAGGGAGCTCAATAAGGGGTTTCAAGGCCAGCTATGCTAGCTCGAGGGCAGAGTGGGACATTTAGAGGGTGAGCCTGCCCCTCCTAGACAGCCCCCAGCATAGCCACCTTTGGGGCTGTGAAGGTGCAGTGGTGGCTGCCCATGGGTGGGGACCTGCGTTCCACTGTTTCCATTTGGGGGCTCATGGGCTTGTGACTGCCAAACACCCCTCCCCATCCAAGGTGTTCCCCACACATGTGTCATATACTGCCCCTGTATGCTGTCTTGCCTGTCTTGTCTGTCATCCTACCCAACCTATCCTCCATGAGCATACAACTCTCCTTCCCCAACACCCACTCTCACCTTACAAAAATGGAAACAAAATGCCAATCTATTCCCAGAACAACTTTTGCCACATAATAGCTGTCCATTTCACACACATGTCCACTGGACTCGCATAACATTTTAATTTGCAAAACAAAATACTACTGTTGTCCTCATCCCTCTCTCAGGCACACGATCCTGTTATGCACATGACTCCTAAAGGTTCCAGGTACATGTGATGCAGACGATCCCAGTGTACACACAACACTACCGGTCCCTCTATGGTTACCCTATTTAACTTTTTAATGATGATGATGTTGCACACAGCACCTTGCAAGAGTACTGTTCTCACATAATGATTGGACAGGAACTGTTTTGTTAATGTAAATAAAATACTCAAAGTAATGTATTTGGGCAATGTACAAATGTTTGCGTGTATTAATGACATATGTCTGCCTGAGGGAGTCTTGATATTACATAGGACAACACCACTACATAATACAGGAGTTGGTGTTTTCCTTTTCATTCTTTTTTTAATCCTTTGTTGTCACATGGTATGTTCTTGATATCTATATATATATATATATATATATATATATATATATATATATCTGTATCTATGTATTTATATATATCTGGACATAAACACACACATACATCTACATAATGAAATACATTTCCTGTACTGTTGAATGACTGTGCTGGATGATATGTTTGTGATAACATCTGATGTCTGTATATCTGTCATGGCTCAGTGATAAATCACATTGGCTGTGGTGTGCAGGGTCTTGGTTTTGAGCCTTGCAGAGCCTGTTTATTTTGTTGCTGGGCAGAACAAGTGGTGTTGGATACGGAGTGATTAAGCCACTTTAAAGCAGTTGTGAGTGGGTGTGCGCAGGTTTGTGTGATGGTAAGCTGTGGTTACATTTGTTACAGTTACTTACACTCAGTCACCTTCTTGATTGCTTAACTTATGTAGGCAGTGCTTAGCCCCACACAAACAGGCTGAAACCCGCTCATTGCTGCCTAAAAGTGCTTACTCCCGCTTACCCCGCGCTAATTTCTTTAAAAGAAAAGAAAAAAGAGTGATAGGAAAGTGGTGAAAAGGGGCACAAAGAGGGAAAGACAGTAGGCAAGGTAGCTAGGGATGTGCAGGAAGGGTCTAGGGAAGGTCCATAGCTGGCCATTTCTTCTCCAGCAACGGCTGTGCATATGCAATAAATTTGGCGGTACATTTGGACACACAACCCTGAGAGAGGGGTGAGGACAACAGTATGATGTGATGCCAATTAGAAACGTTTACATGTGTCCAGTGGACATGTGTGTGAAATGGACAGCTATGTATGGGGCGTGCTTTTTTTGTGGGAACAGATTGTCCTTTTTTTCTTTTATGTTTAGGTGAGAGTGGGATGTTGGGGAAGGAGAGTAGGTATGATCAGGGAGGGTAGGTTGGGTAGGATAACAGACAAGACAAACAAGATGCATACAGGGGTGGTATATGACACATGTGGGGGGGAAACACCTTGGATGGGGAGGGGTGTTTGGAAGTTGCAAGCCCATGAGCGCACAAATGGATACAGTGGGACTGAAGTCCTCACCCATGGGCAGTCACCATTGCACCTTCACAGCCCAGAAGGTGGCTGTGCTGGGGGCTGTGAAGGAAGGGCAGGCTCACCCTCTAGTTGTGCCACTCAGCCTTCAAGCTGGCATAGACGGTCTCGAATCTGCCTGTTGAGCTCCCTATGCACCACGGCCTGGACCGTACCATGGGTGACAGGTTCCTGTCCGCTCCTGCTCCCAGGGGTGGGGGCCGAGCCCCATCCCCTGCAGCGGTTCTACCCAAAGGTGGTTCAGGGCCAATGGACGAGGAGGTCCCAGGCTGGGCCCCAGATGTGCTGGTGCCCAGTGCCATGGCCAACTGAGGTGGGACAGGTGAGTCCGCTGGGACCGGCATTCCCATACGAGCTATGTTGTAGCATGTTTAAGGCAGATATGGGTTAGTAATAGTCAACAGCATTCACAATTAGTTATAACAGCATGCATAGCTATTCCCATTACCCAGAGCACCAGATATAAAATAGTTGCAGAGCAGGCAGAACACATGCATATATGGGTAAACAGTGGCCTTTACAACAACATGCAGGTTTCATTGATGGCAACAGGCCACCAATATGGGAGTATTTTAACATGGCACATACATAGAAACAGATGTTAATATTTATAAACCAATAGGACATATGCCCCAACAAAGGTTAGGAGTGTAGACATACCAAATGAGTTGTGTAAATCGGTTATTTTTGCACATATGGTAGGGGTGAGAGAGACAGAGTTCAATTAACAACTAATAAATCTTTGTAGTTTTCACATTCGTAGTCACTGCAGTGGTCTGTCACATGTATTATTACACTACCCAATAGCATTATATTGTACAATGGTATGTTTGTAGATTAGTATGTACGGGACCTGTGTCTTACGTACAGGCTTGACAAGATGCAGGTGTTAATGCAACATGTTTTGAGACTGCTGTCATACACTTTGGGTGAGATGCTGGGATGACAGGTATGTTTGCATGTACATTCTCTGACTATGTACAAGTCTGACTATCAGTTATATGTCATTAACAGCTGCCTACTTTTCTTGGATCATCACACTAATTTGTCAGGGGAACAGGGCAAAAGGCAGGTGATGTGGGCCATTTATCAGGACATACTGGGCAGATTGGAACAGTTGAGGGGTATGAACATGCATACCACTTTCTATTTGAACATTCTAGCAAAATCTGTACAGTTAAGTGTATATATGCATACAGCTTTCTTTATGAACATTCTAACAAACTGTGTGCAGTTGTGTGGAATGATTATGCATACAACTTACTAGCGCACCTGGGATCCAAAGCCCTGTTGTGTGTGACAAAAGCATTGCAGTTAAGATCACTGTACACTATGCTAACAGGCAATTGTTGTGAGGCTTTGCAATGTATTTAGTCTACTATGACTGACCTGTTTGCACTTCCAACATTGTTATACAGCACTTCATACACATTTTATCTGCATACCACAGTGTGGGTAACACTGCTTACTACAACAGTACTATTTTATAACTGCAACAGTTCAACAACATATGACTGCAGAGTAAACAGAAGCAATGCAGGGGTTACACCTTTATTCGCAGCATATTACACAATTCTGTATACTGGTACAACACTTGCTGAGGCTCTTACATTTATTTGTTATGACAGTACATGCAGGCTATTTACTAACCTGCCTCATGATGCATCCTTTGCAGCCTAGCATAATAGGCTTGCTGGTTCTCAGCATGCTCATCTGCAGCTGTCAGAGAAGTACAGTGATATTTAGCCATACCTATCAGTAGTATACTCAAGCTAGGCAATTATTAACTACATAGTTGAAGGAGTACTTACTCAGTTCTGGGGCATTCTGCATCTGCCTTGCTTCCTGGATCGACTGTTCCAGGACATCCCCCCTCTGCTGCTTCAGGTCTGCATGGTGGTGCCTGATCTGCTCACCAGTCCGGAGGATACCTGTGACACTAGTGAGGTCACGGGCGAGACTGTTCCAGGACTCCATTTTGTACTGCGAGCCCTGGTACTGGCCCTGCAGTAGTCTCCTGTCATGGTGCTTTACCAAGAGCCATACCATGAATTTGGACTCCTGGATGCCCCAGCGCTGTGCTCTAAAGTGAGTGCCTTCTCCCACTCCAGCCATTCTGCCTGCAGGGGGATGCTGCAACCAGTTATGAGCCGTATTCCTGCCTCTTTGGTTTAAGTAGGGCTGGATTCCTGCACTTTTCCGTAACTGGCCGGTTTTGAAAAGGCTAAGCTATGGGCACACCTGCTTACTTCAGGTTAGCACTGCTTAAAGAGGTGTACCTGTGTGCATATTGTATTGGCTTCCCTACACATTGCTTACAATTACTTAGTTGGGCTGTGCTGCGGTTAGCATTCCTTATTGGTTATCTAGCATTATATTTGCCTTTTGTCAATGATGTCTTATTCATTACAGATTATATATGTGTCTGGTATCCGTGATTCATGTGTACATACACTGTATGGGGTCCTGGGGACTTCAAAACTTAATTACAGTGACACCTCAACTCTATGTTTACTGCAGTACACCAGTTCACATATTTATGGTCTGTGGCTGGTTATAGAACATTACACTGTTCACATGTTTGATTTGATTTCCCTGTGGTGAGGATTGGTTTGCTGATACCTCCTTTATATGTATTGCTATCATGGTGTGGTGGTTAACTACTGTGACTGTGATGTACATGGTCCTGAGTTCTAGCCTTACAGTGTCTGTTTATTTTGTTGCTGGCCAGAACATGAGCTGTTGGGTACAGAGTGATTAAGGCACTTTAAAGCAGTTGTGAGCGGGTGTGCATGGAGCTAAGCAATGCTACACTCAGTTAGCTTCTACTTTGCCTAATCTGTGTAGGTAATGCATACCCCCACACAATCGCACTTAAACACACTTACTGGTGCTTATATATGCTTATTACTGCTTATTTATGCTTAAACCTGCTTACTAGTGCCTTATTCATTATGACACTGACACTTCACTCCAGTTCACTTTTAATTGTAGGTTATACAGCAGATAGATGTCAAAATATGTTCATATACAGATCACCAATAGAAAATGGTATGTGCTGCAGTGGGATTCAAAACAGGAATGCCTGTTCGTTAGGTGGATACTCTAACCACTACACTATTGCTGTGCTGCTTCATTTGCATATATACCCATATACCCATGAATCCTAGTTCCCCAAACACCCACCTCAACACTTCACTGACACAGCAGTCATCCATTCTCCAGTTGGGAACACTGTGTATCCACACCACTACACTACTACATACTGGCCACTCCCTACTCCTGTGGACCCATCCCATGGATTGACTCACTCCACGTATTCTCAGACATCCCAACCTTTTAATCCACAAACATTGGTGAAATGAGTGACCAACAGGACACTATTCACAATTTTTGGGTTGTCCTACCTGGGACACACATGTCTTTATTTCAAGATTAGACTCTATGCTTCATTACATCATTATTCCTGTTAACAAGACTCTAAAATAAATTTATAACTAAGACTATATGATAACGCACACGTTACACATGTAAACCAATGATGTACGAGTTCGGCAACATTATATTACAAATAGGTTCGGTTTAGTGATTGGCATTGACTTAGCCGGCAAATCACAGGAATGACTGAAATATTTCATAATGGGAAAGTCCTCACATTTTTTCTTGTGAGAACAGCACTAACTTCGAAACTAAATACACAACTCTGAATTATTGCAGATTTGTGCCTTCCCTCTATCTTTTCATAACTGTAATACTATAGTACTGCAATATACAACAGAAACAAAACAACAGCTTATTTTGCCTTGGAAGTTTATATCCCAGCAGATTTGTGGAAATGTCACAAAGACACACATATATATATATATATATATATATATATATATATATATATATATATATATGTATATGTATATATGTATATATATATATATATATATATATATATATATGACAACCATTTCATGACAGTCTAAGTAAGGCCTGCCCTGTTACAAAGGCCATGCATTTGGCATGAAATTGAGTCGGGATAAATAAGCCACAGTGCAGAGAAGGGGGCCACCGTCTTTTCTGTACTAGACTATGAATAAATCTTTAACATCTGTTAACCGAGTATGCAGACTGTTCCAATGAGTCAGGACTCCATTCAGTCATGACTTGAGCCTTAGAGGCCAAACAACACAACTAAACATACACGAGAATCATACCCCTCAACCTCTTCATGTAAAAAGTCTAGCCAAAGCCAAATATAATTGGGGGAGAGGGGTCAAAGATTGGGACATACTGGGATCAATTCCATAGCTCTGCTTGACAGAGGCCCAGTAAATTGATCAATGGGGCGGCGTGAGCCAACACATCTTGCCTAGGCTTATAAATGCCCTTTGGCAGATAGCCTAGTACCTACCTATGAAACTATTACATTTATGGTTATGCACAACCTATTATTCTATCTACTGTCGAGGTTTGTAGGGGCACTTTCATGTTATTTATGTCTGCAAAAGGAATGAATGTGGTACAGGGAATGTACTTATACATATAGATGTATGTATGTGTGTATGCATATATATTTATAACAGACTCACTGACCTCCACGAGACAGTCCAATTAGAACCGGGCCATCCAACCCTGACACACCTGGATCCATATTTCATACGTATAACAAACCATGAAACTCAATAATAAACCAACCACAGGATCTGGGATGCTGCAACACTTTATTCTGGTACCTCGGCTAAGTGTCTTCAAAGGAATAACCACAGAAATAGTTGCTGCATCTTATATAGTATGTGCATCAAATTAATTAATCAATTATTCAATTTCAAATGATCCAAGATTTAAAGAGACCATACAAAAATGACATTCAAAAAATTCCATATACAACATGAAAAAAATAACCACAAAGTGAATGTATAACCATAATTTATACATAACATAATAATATGTTAAATAGTGAGATTCATTTCTAAATTTAAGCCCCTAGGTGTTAAAGTACCAAATTTTAATATGAATTTGCTCTCAAGATTCAATAAATTATGCAAAAAATTACCCACATTATAAAATTTAGGCTGGGCTAAAGCACAAAAAAATAAAGAATCAAGCATGTCATTGTGGACTGTATTAAAATGCTCAGATATCGGGCTATCCAACCTGCAATTTCGAACGTCCCCCATATGTTCCAAAATACGTATCTTAAGTTGACGTTTCGTTTGGCCAATGTAATACTTAGGTGGAACACAGCCACATCCAACAATGTACACCACCCCACAAGATTTACAATCAAATTTATTAGTGGCATAATATTTTACCCCATTAATATTAGTACCAGATAAATTTTTAACGTTTGGGCAAACTTTACATTTGCCACATTTAAACATTCCAAATGTCATAGTGACATTATTAAACCTAACAGTGTCACAAGATTCATATCTGGACTTTAAAATTTCCTTTAGATTGGCATACCTTCCATAAGAAAAAGAAACATAATTGGGAAACAAGTGACCTATGTCCTCATTTTCACACACTATAGGCCACAAAAAATCCACAATATCTTTTAAGACTGATGAAAAAGGAGAATATTTTGTCACAAAAAATATGTTTTTACTATTACCAAACAAAACCCCATTGTCTTTTTTACTTTTGTCAAAAGGTTTAAATGCATTGTTCCTTTTTCTACTTGGATTTAACAATCTATCAATGCTTTTGTTAATAAGACTTTCAGAATAACCTCTAGTTGAAAGTCTATGCTTAACATTCTGAAATTCCAACCACAAAAACTCATTTTCAGAAGTATGTTCCAAAATCCGTTTAAACTCACCAAAGGGAAGGGCGTCTATCAAATGACCAGGATGAGCACTACTGGCATGTAAAAAATTATTTGAAGCTGTATCCTTTATAAAAGGTCTAAACTGAACTTGTTCCTGCTTGTCCACTTAGCCGAGGTACCGGAATAAAGTGTTGCAGCATCCCAGATACTATGGTTGGTCCATATTTCATACCCATGGTTCCTCCACCCTACCCGAGTTCCACATGCACACAAACCATCCATTCTCCAGTCGCTATCCCAGCCATAACACACCTCCACACACTGTCCTCACCCCAGTGTTAGGGATCCTAGATGTATGTTGTCTCCACCCATGTATCATCAGCCTCTCCAAACCTTTTAGTCCTTGAACATACCTGCCCTGGCTTGTGTACTGGTCGGAAGTCCAAACAACCCACACTTTTTGGTTAGTCCCACCAGGGTCTACCCTGTAATTGTTTGTAAGGTAGACTTAGCAGGTTGACAATGTTACTCCCACTGGTAGTATCCTGCCTGTGGTTTGAGAAGCAATGATTTGCTCACCCCTGCCCAGCTTGATATGACATAAGATGACAGCACAACATAATACAGGTGTTGCTGTTGTTTTCCTTCTCATTCTTTTTATATGCTTTATTGTCACAATGTTCATTCATCATATATATATATATATATATATATATATATATATATATATATATGTAAAATATCTGTACATACACACGCACATACATCTACATAATTATATTAATTTCTTATACTGTTGGATGATGTGTTTGTGATCACAGCAGCTGAATGTGTATTCACCATGGCTTAGTGGAACTCGTGTCAACTATAGTGTACAGGGTCGGGGGTTTGCAACCTGGCAGTGCAGATTATTTTGTTTATGGCCACAACAGCTGTTGGCTACAGGGTGACTAAGGCACTTTAGAACATTTGTAGGCGGGTATGCGCTTGTTTGCACGAAACACAGCATTACTAACTTCCGGTTGCGGCTTCTTGCACTCAGCCCCTACATTGCTTCACCAGTGTGGTACTCGCATACTGGCGGCCAAACAGGCTGACACCCGCTTGGTCCAGCATACACATATGCAATGTCATGCATTTTGTTCACATCTGTCAACTGGGACAGTCAGACTGTATGCTTGTCCATTGTCAGTGGTGGCCCGGGATGTAGAATTCTACATTGACCCCAGCTACGTATCACAATTAATACTGGGGTGTTCACATTCATAGAGAGTAACAGACATAACGTAGCTATGTCCCCCATTAATCATGCTTAGTTTACATTGAACCGTCGGTATTATCCATGCTTAGGTCAGGTTTACATGTCAGGTATGACTGTTGACAAAGGTCAGTTTAAGGTGAGGTAGGATTCCTGTTTCACAGGTCTGGGTAGGTTACATGCAGGTATTCGGGTAGGTGTAGTTATTCCATACCTGTGTGGTACAGTAGAGGCAAATAGCTAGGGAGTAGGCAGGTAGGTAGTGGGGGTGACATTGTAACTGTATAGTAGCTCGTAGGTATAATTGGATGGGGAGCAATAGGGAAGGTATGTTGGATGTTGGGATTTGTATGGGAGGCAGGACAAGAGGTGTCAGTATCACTAGTTGATGTAGTGGTATAGAGTGTGAGGTGGGGGGGTTGCAAGGTGGTGAGCCTGTGCTGCTCCAGGTGTGCTTGTGGTGTTCCTTCATGTGTTAGTTACATGTGTCCTGTGGGACAACTGTGATACTACATATGGACTGGGGTTGGCAATTTAGTGGGGGAAGAGGGTGTCACCTACGTGTACCTGTAGACATTTATAGAAATGGAACAGGGGCTGATAGGTACATGGTGTGCATGGGGCACAAAGGGGGGTGTTAGTAGGGGGATAATCCAGGGATGTGCAGGATGGCTGCAGGGAAGGTCCACAGCTGGCCATGTTGCCTACAAAAACAGCTGTGCATATGCACTGCATTTTGGTGTTTACGTCAGAAACTCACACCCCTGGGTGGGGGTGAAGACTACAATAATACCTTGTGATGCCTATTACATCAGCTTACATGCCTACAGTGGGGTGTTGTGACCATGTGTTTGTAGGTGTTGTGTAGTGGGTTATGCAACGTGTAAATTGGACTATGCTGCGGTGGGACCCATATTGGGAATGGCTGCCCATTAGGCGTAAGCATGCCTGTCGACTGTTCAGAATCCGCGGCCTGTCCAGAGTTTGCTTCATACTATTGGTGTGTTCCTCTTACAATCTGCACCTGTCTGGCAAATACTTGGGAACTGACACCATTAAATACAGACAAGTAATTGGGTTTAGGACCCCACATCCTTCAGCCGAGTCATGCTATTATTCTATCAGCTTTCTAAGGTTGTAAGTGGAATATGTGCTTTCTGTCCCTATTTGTTCCCCCAATGGTTTATGTTCTGTCCAGTGGTTTTGCTTTTAGGGGTTGAGAGGTACGGGCATAAGCTCTGCCCATTTTGCAATATTACTTACATCCCCGAGGCGATCCTAATACAACTGTGTCAGCCAACACCTGCACGCCTTGGCCCATAATTCCGTACCCATAGTTTCCCCACCTGCCCCTCCTCTACAGCACTCATCCTTACTGTGGGTGCAGGTGGGGGTCTAACCACACCACTACACACTGCCCATTCCCCACGTGTCATGACCCATGTCGTACGTTGTGTCGATCCATGGGTCATCAGGCTTGCACAACCTACTGGTCCGTGTACATATACAGCCTGGTTGGATAAATCATTACAGGGACTGACTCCGATGATCATTAATTTTTGGGGTGTCCCACAAGGGACATTGATATCTTTGTTTCAAGATTAGACTTGGCAGGTCTCTCCCACTGGTAGTATCCTGCCTGTGGTCTGAGAAGCAGTGGTGTGTTTACTTGTATCGTGTGTTTGTATGTTTCACCTGTCTAGGTGAGGGTGGTTGATGCTATGTGTTACACATTTGTTGATTGGACCCCTCACCCCCATTTGCACGGCCTGTGAACATATGTAATTCGTAACTGCTGTATCATATCCTA
>NC_056731.1:467879053-467894053 GCF_019279795.1 Protopterus annectens
GCCACTCCCAGGATTGCAGTGCCCTTTTGTAGCATGCATAATACCATGCGCACCTGTAAAGTTTCAGCCTCCTAGCTTTACCTCTCTTGGAGAAAATCAAGTTTTCAAGGGGTATTTTTTCTCTATGTAGAACAAACATTGTAAACTTGATTTTCTCCAACAGGGGTATAGCTAGGCAGCTGAAACTCTATAGGTATAGAGGGTACTATGCACCCTACACAAGGTCAGTGGAATTCTGACTCTGTCTTTCTCCCTGTCTCTCTCTCTCTCTCTCTATCTATCTCTGTGTCTCTCTCTCTCTCTCTCTCTCTCCCTCTGTGTCTCTCTCTCTCTCTCTGTCTTTCTTTCTGTGTCTCTCTAAAAACAGCAAATGCTCATACTGAAAGAAGAAGAAGAAGTAATGCCAGAGCAGGATTGCAGTTTCCATTTGTAGGGTACATAGTAATGTGTACCTGAAGTGTATCAGCCTCCTAGCTTTTCCCCTCTTGGAAAAAATCAAGTTTTCAAGGTTTTTATTCTCTATGTAGAACAGGCTGGGAATGCATAGGGAAAACTAAACAGAGTAAATGGTTATACTGAAAGAAGAAGTAATGCTAGTGCCAGGACCGTGATGCCTTGTTGTGTGGTGTATAGTACCCTTTGCATATGCAGAGTTTTAGCCTCCTAGCTTTACCCCTCTTGGAAAAAACAAGTTTTCAAGGGGTATTTTTCTCTATGTAGAGTAGGCTGGAAATGCATAGGGAAAGCTAAAATCAGTAAATGGTCATACTAAAGAAGAATTAATGCCACAGCCAGGATTGTAGTGTCCTTTTGTAGGGTGCATAGTGCCCTGTGAACCTGTAGATGTTCAGCCTCCTAGCTTAATCCCTCTTGGAGAAAATCAAGCTTTCAAGGGGTATTTTCTCTATGTAGTAATTTGATTTTCTCCAAGAGGGGTAAAGCTAGAAGGCAAACCTCTACAGGTGCACAGGGTACTGTGCATGCTACATAAGGGCACTGTGATCCTGCCTCTGTTTTTCTCACTCTCTTTGCCACTTTCTGTGTGTCTCTCTCTCTCTCTCTCTCTGTTTCTCTCTGTGTCTCTGTCTATCTCTTTCTTTCCCTCCATCTCTGTCTCTCTGTCTCTCCATGTCTCTCTCTATCTTTCTCTCTCTGTCTCTGTTTTTCTCTCTCTCTCGCTTTCTCCCTCTGTGTGTGTGTCTCTGTCTCTCTCTGTCTCTCTCTCTCTCTGTATCTCTGTGTGACTCTCTCTCTCCCTCTCTCTTTCTCTTTCTCTGTCTCTCTTTCTCTCTCTCTCTGTATCTCTCTCTGTGTGTGTCTCTCTCTCCTCTGTGTGTGTGTCCTGCTGTCTCTCTCTGTCTCCTCCTCTCTTTCTCTCTCAGTGAGTCTATCCCTCTCTGTCTCTCTCTCTCTCTCTGTCTCTGCCCCTCACTCCTCTCTGTGTGTTTGTGTGTGTGTGTGTGTGTGTGTGTGTGTGTGTGTGTGTGTGTGTGTGTGTGTGTGTGTGTCTCTCGCTGTTTGGGTGTCTCTCTCTCTCTCTCTGTCTTCAGGTGTGTCTCTCTCTCTCTCTCTCTCTCTCTGCATCTCTCCCCATGTCTCTCTCTCTCTGCATTTCTCACTGTCTCTGTTTCTCCCTCTGTCTCTCTCTCTCTGTCTCTGTCTCGATGTGTGTATGTGTCTCTCTGTCTCACTCTCTCTTTATCTTTGTCTATATCTGTGTGCGTGTGTGTGTGTGTGTGTGTGTGTGTGTGTGTGTGTGTGTCTCGCTGTTTGGGTCTCTCTCTCTCTGTCTTCAGGTGTCTCTCTCTCTCTCTCTCTCTCTGTATTTGTCTCTCTGTCTCCCTTTCTCTCTGTGTTTCTCTCTGTCTCCCTCTCTCTCTGTGTTTCTTTCTGTCCCTCTCTATTTCTCTCTCAGTCTCCCTGTCTCTCTGTTTTACTCTTTCACTCTCTCTGTATCGCTCCCCATGTCTATCTCTCTCGCTGCATTTCTCACTGTCTCTGTGTTTCTCCCTCTCTGTCTCTCTCTCCCTCTCTGTCTCGATGTGTGTATGTGTCTCTCTGTCTCACTCTCTCTTTATCTCTGTCTATATCTCTGTGTGTGTGTGTCTGTGTGTGTGTATGTGTGTGTGTCTGTCTCTCTCTCTCTCTGTTTCTCTCTCTCTCTCTCTCTCTCTCAGTAGGTCTATCCCTCTCTCTCTCTCTTTGGCTTTCTCTCTTGCTGTGTCTGTCTGTCTGTCTGTCTCTCTCTCTCTCTGTCTCTCTGGACCTCTCTGTGTCTTGCTGTCTGTGTGTCTCTCTCTCTCTCTCTCCATGTGTGTGTGTGTGTGTGTGTGTGTGTGTGTGTGTGTGTGTGTGTGTGTGTGTGTGTGTGTGTGTGTGTGTGTGCGCATGTGTATGCTTGTGTGTGTGTGTGTTTTTCTCTCTCTCTCTCTGTGTCTGCCTCTCTAAAAACAGTGAACGGTCATACTGAAAGAATAAGTAATGCCAAACTCAGGATTCAGTGCTCTTTTGTAGGGTGTATAGTACCCTGTGAACCTGTAGAGTTTCAGCCTCCTAGCTTTACCCGTCTTGGAGAAAATAAACTTTTCAAGTGGTATTTTTCTCTATGTAGAATAGGCTTCCACACAGAGCAGGAAGAGAAGTAGGTCATTGGACGCTAGAGTTCTGTCGGACCCTTGACAGAGAGGTGCTTACTAGTACATAGGTTACTGAAAATTTCTAATAACTTAGAAAAAACTGGGAATGTTTGGGAAAAAATCCCTAAAGCAGTGCAAGCCCTCAATGTCTTCGAGGAATAGAGGAGAAAAAATGTATTGTGGTCGTACAAGGTTATCACCAAAACATTTGTAAAAGAAAAGAATCAACTGTAATTATTCAAGCTTAAAAAACTTAGAAAATGCGTTAAAAAATATGAAATCGTAGCTGTGTAATAATCGTCTTTATTGGTGGTAGAAGAGCGCATTAATGAATCACAAAACCAAACACAGTACAAAATATTCTTTGAAATTCAGTTGGTTTACAGTATATTAGTTCCCATGCTAAATAAAAACAGCTTGTGGGGCGTTTAATCTGTCTTGTGACCAGTGTCTATATAACAAAACAAAGTATTCCTAAACACATCTGGGGAACTGCGGGGCTTTTGTTTTTATTTTGTTTATAATTGCCAGGATAAATGAACTTTTTACATAGCAGTGCGAAGACATTCCCTTCACCTACAAAGACTGGGTCAGGCTTAGCTATGTGTGGGTCTCGGGGAGTTGGAAAAAGGTGCTGGGACCATTGACCAATAGAAATTGGAATTGTAGCTGCAGGAATCAATGCTTTTAAAATTACGGGTGTGAGCAATGTGCGAGGGATTGGTGTGGACCTAAAAGTGGTGGGTGTAGAGTGGTGTCCCTACGTGGATGGGATAGGTTACATGTAGACCAGAATGGCCAATGACAGACCATGGAAAGAAATCTGTTGGTTGGTGGAGAGGGGCGGAGGGGGTGTGTCAAAAGTGATGCAGGTAGGAGGTCCACTTTGTAGTAAGGGGGCAGAGTTAGTAGTGCGGAAGTGGAGGGGATTGGTCTGTGTGATGTCATTGGATGATTGGAGGTACACAAAGGTGCTGGGGGAGTGACATGGGTGGTTGGCATATGTAGTGTGGGAGGCTTGCCGAGTGTTAGTAATGTCCCTCTGTGAGTGATTGGGTAGGAGGATCTGACAAATGGCCAATGGAAGGGTGGCTGGTCTGTGTTGGGAGTGGTTGGCTTCACCGTGAGGCAGATTGGAGCTGAATTAGTAGTCACTTATGCCAGCTGTATGAACGAAAAAACCTGTATATGCAGCATGAGTGGGGACAAAGAACACCAGCGCCCAAAGTGAACCACTTTGACCCTTTTCTTATGGAGGTTTAAAATACAGTACTATAAAATCAAATAACACAAATAAACCGAAAAAGTAAAGACATGAAATTAAAACACAATGCAGTTATTAGGATAATTCAGCATCCATGTTGTGTGCGCTTTCGCCAGCTGGGCTTCCTCAGATCTACCAACAAGATTGGATTGGGGGACAATTCATTGAAATAATTATTCAAAACATCTAAAAATCTATAACAAATATGAACATAAAAAATAAAAGTAATGAGTTGGAGTGCATATACTTGTGTGTGCTCTGTAATGTTACAGTATACCACAGTTTGAAAATACAAATGCATAAGGGTAGGATGATTTGAATATCTAAAAACTAAAATACCTTAAACTTACTAAGCTGGGCATAAATCCCTACATCACTCGATTGGTTGCCAACTTTCTTACTGACAGAACCCAGACTGTAAAAGTAGCCAACTCTAAATCCAGCTCCAGACAAGTGACAAGTAGAGTACCTCAGGGTTCAGTCCTGGGACCGCTCTTATTTGGCATCTACTTCTCTGAAGTACAGGCCAACACTAAGGGACACTGCTAAGAAAGTTCGCAGAAGACTGCAAACTGGGAGCCATTAATGAATCCTCAAATGATGTGGATATTCTGCAAAAGGGCCTTACAGAAACAGATGCTTGGTGCCAAAGCCATTGGCTCAAGCTTAATGCCAAGAAATGTATAGTTATCCCCTTTGGGAAAAAACATGTACCCATGAATTACTACATAGGTGGCAGTACACTAAACACCCAAAGTGTGATGAGAGACTTAGGGATACAGGTGGACAGTGGTCTCACCTTTGATAACCACATTGCCACAACAGTCAGGAAATCCTTCTATGTGGCACACCTCATCACTAAGGGCTTTTCATCCAGAAAAAAGGAGGTCATTGTCCCACTGTACTCATCCCTCATTAGACCTATTCTAGAGTACAACGGCCTGTTTGGTATGTACCTCACAAGACATCTGCAACAGCTGGAAAGGCCACAGAAATACCTCACTAAAAGAATCACAGGCCTAAAGCAGATCACATATGCTGACTGTCTAAAAAAACTCCAGCTATACTCTGTAGCATATTGTCTACTCAGAGACGATCTCTGCTTAACATACATGGCCATGTCAAACCCTGAGCTGTTGGACATGCTCCACTTAAAGAAATCCCAATCTCTCAGAGCTACATACTCCAGGGAGCTAAACCTTGTCATCACAATGAACAAAACATGATGGAGGGATATGTTCCAGATACAGAGACTCCCCAGACTCTGGAATAGACTGCCCGTACATGTCAAGCAGAGCACCTTCTTGGCCCTCTTCAAAAGGAACCTTGACGATTGGATGGAGATAGGAAATTCACCCCGGGGATCATGTCAGTCCTCCTTCTAGACAGGGGTCCAGGGAAGTAAATATTGTGGGAAGAAATATCAAGGGAATTGTTATGGCTAGGCTTGTATAGGCCCTAGGGCCGATAGCCTAGTACCAACCTATGAACCTGTGAAACTCATTATTTTTATTTTTATTATTCTGTACCATGTAAACTGAAGAATCTAGTAAATAGGGCACATGAAATGGTTGAAGTTAATGACCCAGGGTTTCTTACTGTGTGAATTAAATAGATAAATAGAACCATATGCAGAAAAATATCAACCATTGGAGTCCTAAGTCTTACTGTGTAAAGCTGGATTCCGTAGTTTTTCTTATCTGTTTTTTTACTCCAATAAAACCAAAGTAGTGCACGTAATTAAAAATCTTAGAGTTGAATGATGTACAACATACAAATAGTTAGTAGCATGTATCAACCCAAAACAGTGAAACTGTGAGCCAAGGTGAGAATACAAATGAAGAAAACATTAATAAATGAAGGCTTATATATGAAAAATCCCTTTTTGTGAGTGACCTTTATGGACCAACATTATAGTCTGATCTTATTTATGAACTTGACTTGTGAAACCATGCACTTAAAATGAAGGTATGCTGCGAAAAAGCTAAAACTTGAAACTGTCTGGAAAAGCGCAGGAAAAACTGTGGTTGACACATCTGTCCTCTTGGAATATTGAGTTAAAACACCATGTCCATCAAGTTCATCAAAAAATCCTTAGTATTAGAACATACTGATGTATTAGGATAAGATGATTTGAAGCTGTAAAACCCATTATTTTCATTCCGTAGAGTGTAAAGTGAAGTACAAGTAAAACCTTATTAATGAAGAATGTCTTACTGTGTGAATAAACCAGATAAATAAAACCATATACAAAACAGTTACAACCATCGGAGTCCTGACCCTTACTGTGTGAAGCTGGATTCTGCCGTTTCTCTTACCTGTTTTTACCATCATGGCAATAAAAAAGAATTTAGTGTATATATTTAAAAATACAATTAGCTAGTAAATTGTATAAAACTGAAACATTTAACTAGTGAGGCAAGGAGAGAATAAACATGAGGAGCACATTAATAAATCCCATGAAGGCTTATAAATGAGAAATTCATTTTGGTGTGTGATATTAAGGGTCAAAGTGGTTCACTTTGGGCACTGGTGATCTTTGTTCCCACTCATGCCACGTATATGGGCATTTCCATTGATACAGCTGGCATAAGCGACAACTGATTCAGCTCCACTCTGCCTCACAGTGAATTCGACGACCACTCCCACCACCGGCCAGCCACCCTTCCAGTGGCCATTTGTCAGATCCTCCCACCCTATCACTCACACAGGGACTTTACCAACACTCAGCAAACCATTGGTCTACCCCCCATGCTTATACATGCACCATTGCCTTAGCATTCCAACCTATCTCTTTCCTTCCTGCACACCTCTCCCCACACCCAGCTCACCCACCCTTTTTTACAAAAACTACAATCAGGCCCACTCCCACCCATTAAACTCCACCTGCTTGTTCTACTCCCCCTCCCTCCTACTCATCCCTGCCTTCTGCTTACTACGACCTTCCATTAGCCAATCAGCAAGACTCTCGCGCTACAGATACTGCCCACTCATGTCACTCCCCCAGCACCTTTGCGTACCTCCCAATCATCCATAATGACATTACACAGACCTATCCCCTCCACTCCCACATCAATAACCCTGCCCCCTTACTACAAAGCAGACCTCCTACCCGCATCACTTTTGACACACACTCAACCCCTCTCCACCAACCAACAGATTTCTTCCCACGGTCTGTCATTGGCCATTCTGGTCTATACATAACCTATCCTATCCATGTAGGGACACCACTCCACACCCACCACTTTTGGGTCCACCCCTATCTCTCACATATCGCTCGCACCAATATTTTTAAAAGCATTGATTCCCGCAGCCACAATTTCTATTAGTCAATGGTCCCAGTGCCTTTTTCAAACTCCCTGAGACCTACACATAGCTAATCCTGACCCAGTCTTTGTAGGCGAAGGGAATGTCTTCGCACTGATAAGTAAAAAGTTCATTTATGCTGGAAATTATAAACAAAATAACATGTGTTTAGGAATACTTTGTTTTGTTATATAGACACTGGTCACATGACAGATTGAAAGCCCCACACACTGTTTTTGTTTAGCATGTGAACTAATTTACTGTAAACCAACTGAATTTCAATGAATATTTTGTATTCTGTGATTCATTAATGCGCTCTTCTACCACCAATAAAGAAGATTATTACACAGCTACAATTTGTCGCGTGGGTTTCCTCCGGGTGCTCCGGTTTCCTCCCACATCCCAAAGACATGCTGTAGGTGGATTGGACACTCTAAATTGGCCCTAGGTGTGCGTGTGAGTGTGCCTTCTGTGGAAGGTTGGGCGCCGGGCTGGCAACTCGACACCGTAAAACTCCACTGCCATTCAATGTGCGGACAAGGCGATCCGCTGTGGCGACCCCTAACCGGGAAAAAGCCGAAAGAAGAAGAAGAAGAATTACACAGCTACAATTTCATATTTTTTAACACATTTTCTAAGTTTTTTAAGCTTGAATAATTACAGTTGATTCTTTTCTTTTACGAATGGTTTTGATGATAACCTTGTACGACCACAGTCAATTTTTTTCTCGTCTACCTATGAAGACATTGAGGACTTGCACTGGTTGGGGGATTTTTTCCAAAACATTCCCAGTTTTTTTTCTATGTAGAATAGGCTGGAAATGCATAGGGAAAGCTGAAAACAGTAAGCGGTCATACCAGGATTGCAGTACCCTTTTATAGTGCATATAGTACACTGTGTACCTGTAGAGGTTCAGCCCCCTAGCTTTACCCCTCTTGGAGAAAAATCAAGTTTTCAAGGGGTATTTTTCTCTATGTAGATTAGGCTGGAAATGCATAGGGAAGCTAGAAAAAAAAGAGCAAACAGTCATACTGTCATAGTTATTCTGCTCTTCAGTTATTCCCACCCACCTGCCCTGTTTTTGTTTTGGTGTTAATCTTAGTGGCATTGAAACTGCCCGCCCCTCAGCCTGCCTCTGGGCCCATCTCATTTGCTCACTCAACTGAGTGCAGTGAGATCATATTCTGATTTCAGGCACTCCTACTGTGTACAAAGAGAGCATCTGGGAAATAGAAAAAAAAAAAAATGAAGCTTATTTCCTGCCTTTCTTGTTAAGTGGTACAGACTATTTGTAGGCTTCTGAGCCCCCAAGCCCTTCTGTGTTTGAGGGAAGCCTTCTAGCTTGTTTATTTCTTATAACTAGCCAGTTTTCTAGTTTCAGCACTCAAATCTGTTTCTTTGATCTCAGCACTTGTTCAGAAAAAAAAAAAAAAAAAAAAAAAAATTCATCTGCTTTTACTGTACTTGTGTTTTTACCTACTTCTTTTTACTTTTGCATCATCTTAAAATACTCAATTGTATTTATTACTGCTTGGTGTAACTCATTCTAAGCCTTTTGGTTTAAACACTTGGGCTTCGGACCAGTTAGTTGTTTTGCACTGAGAGGGTTTGTGGTCTGCACTGTTGTGGCAGAACAGGTAGCTTACATCCTTCTAGGTTGAGAACTGCTGATTGAGGGCCCAGTGTCTGTTATTCTAAAAGTGTATTAATTCTGGTTTAAGCACTTGGGCTTTCAAGCCAGTTATTTTACATTAAGAGGGTTCGTGGTCTGCACTCTTGTGGGAGGAGAGGCTGGACTCTGCCCTTCTGAGCTGGGAATTTCTGGTTAAAGGCTTATAGTGCATGCATATCTGAACTGTTCCTTACTGAAGTTGGTGCGCCTTGTTTGCCGTGGCATAGACTGGATTCGGGCCTGCTGGACCTAGCTTTGTTTGTGCAACTTGAGCACTAATCCAGACATTCTCTAAAGTATTCAATGGTATTTATTACTGCTTGGTTGTAACTTGATTAAAGTGTAGCTATCATTCAAGTCTTTTGGATTAAGCACTTGGGCTTCAGAACAGTTGTTTTACATTAGGAAGGTTTGTGGCAAGCACTGTGGTGGCAGGACAGGTAGCTTTCATCCTTCTAAGTTGGGAACTGCTGATTGAGAGCCCAGTGTCCAAGTGTATTAGTTCTGGTTTAGGCACTTGGGCTTCAGGCCAGTTATTTTACATTAAGAAGGTTCGTGGTCTGCACTCTTGTGGGAGAAGAGGCTGGACTCTGCCCTTCTGAGCTGGGAATTTTCTGGTTAAAGGTTTATAGTGCCTGAATATTTGAACTGTATCTTACTGAAATTGGTTCACCTTGTTTGCTCTAGCATAGACTAGATCCAGGCCTACTGAATCTAGCTTTGTTTATATGCTTGTTGTTTGTTTGCTTGTTATTTCCTGGAAGCTAATTCCACCTAATACGCAACTTCTCAGCTTCTGTGGATCACTAGTGATATCTGCATTGCTTACTGTACTTATTTCCTTGTTTCACTTGAAAGAAAGTTACTGTTTGTCGTTTTGCATTTAGTTACTTGTAACACATTGCACTCAAGTTACCTGGCACTTGCTCACTAAAGCAATTATATAAGTCAGCACTAAAAATTAAAAGCACTACACCCTCACTCCCCACTGGCCCTTGTTTTCAATTAAGGATTTCCCAATATTATTCTAGCATGTCCAAAGGTCAGTTGTCAATCTCCTCTCCGGTCCAGCTGGTGAATCTGGGAATCTTGAGGCAATGTTATAACTGCCTCATGTACACAGACAACCCTCTCCTCCTCCCACATAACACAAATACTTGCGAGAGATGCAGCTATTTAGCCAAACTGGAGGCTGAGCTCTCTCAACTCAGGACTGGCAAGACCAGACAGGAGGAGAAGGCAACTACACACACCACAAAACCAGCCTCACATAATGCTACCACTCCACTGAATCAAACACATAAACACACAAAGACATACTCGGAGGCTCTGAGTAAAAATTTACCTAAACAGCAGAGGCCTCCAAAGCAGACACCCAAACAACTGCTACCTCAAGACACCCCACAAGCAACACATAAACCACAAAAGCAGTGTGCAAAGCAGTCACAGCTCTTAAGGCCAAATACAACACCAAACATACTTGTCATAGGTGACTCCATAGTCAGACACACTGACGTCCCACTCACCAGGCTGAACAAGGAGAGGGTCACAGTAAGCTGCCTATCGGGCGCTAGAATCCGCCACATAACACAAGCACTCGGGTCACTCCATGGCAAGTACAAATATGACACAGTCATTGTCCATGCTGGTGTGAACGACCTGAGACGCACCTCCCTGGACTACATGAAAAGAGACATAGAGGAGCTCTCTGATTATGTAGCCCAGGCAGGTATGACCCTAACCCTGAGCAGTATCCTTCCTTCACCAAGAATGATGCCACAATATAGAGACAAGATGATCAGCTTTAACAATTGGCTTAATGTCTGGTGTCATTCAAAGGGGATCCAGTGTCTGTCTGCCTGGGATGACATGCTTGACAAGCCACGCTGCTTCGCAAGGGACGGCTTGCACCTGTCACCCTGGGATTCCGGATATTGGCTAAGGCTCTTGCCACCCCATAGTGCCTTTTTAGGCAAGGCTCAAATTCTAAACCTACCACCCTAGAAAACAAAAATGGGAAGAAACTGAGGGTAATGCTGCTCAATGCCAGAAGTCTAAATCTCAAAATGCACGCACTCGAGGCCCTTCTCAGTATGGAGAACATCGATGTCTGTGCTGTAACTGAAACCTGGTTCAAGGCTCCTGAGAGCACCCGGCACTATTAGGTTTTACCTCATATCATGCGTTCCGCCCCAAAACCCGGACCACACCACAAAAGGAGGGGTGTATCCATATTCATAAAGGATACTCACACCTCCAGGTTGGTGGCAACGCATCTAAGCTCGGAAACCATCCAGGTGCAACTAACCATAGGCAAAACTGCTCTACAAATTGTAGCATGCTACAGGCCACCCTCTCAAACTCAGGAACCCCACACAGCCTTCCTGAAGACACTGGAGGGTATAAATGTATCTCCAAACACCATCATATTGGGTGACTTCAACTACCCGAATATAGACTGGGAACATTACTCAAGCCTTAACTTTCTAGCCCAACGGTTCCTGGAGTTCATAAATTCAAATGCCATGGAACAGCTAGTCACTGTTCCCACGAGAGGAGAAAATATACTAGATCTCATTGTCACAAACATGGGGACAAAATGCTCCACACCGAAGTATATCCCTCATTGGTGAGATCTGATCATAAACTAATCTCACTGGAAATCCACATCCCCCCACCCCAAGCAAAAAGACCATAGTGAAGAACTTCTCTAAAGCAAACTTCACACTACTCAAGACTGGTGTGGTATCCTTCAAGGCCCCTGAGCCAGAGGAAACCACAACCCAAGCTGGAAGCCCTTACAAATGCCTTCTATGAACACCTCCAGGACTGCATGGATCAGGCAATCCCAAATAAAACCAAGACTCTTTCCACAAAGGGCAAACGTCCAGTCTGGTGGACCCCAGCCATTAACAAACTTTACAATAAGAGGAGAAAGCTATTACATGATAGAACAAAATCCATAAAAGGGAAGTCACCCTGATCATTATTAGTAAAAATACGAGCACTCATAAAATCAACTAAGGCCAATTTTGAGAGAAAAATTGCCATGGATTCAAAGGACAATCATAAGGCCTTTTTCAGCTATGTTAGGAACCTGGGTGGAAACTCCCAGATATGCTCAGAATTAGTCCAAAATGATACAAAATCACTGAACCCACAGACATTGCCAACATACTGGCAGACAGGTTCAGTGCAAACTTCACCCCTCTCCCCTAAAGGAGAGATAACTATCCCAGCCGAGTGTAGCCTCCCGGACATCTCAAATGCGCAGGTGAAAGCTGCTCTCTCTAAAGCTAAAAACACAGCATCAATGGGACCGGATGGTGTCCCCGGCTGTGTGCTACACGAGCTAAATGAGGAATTAAACCCGCACATAAGGCAGCTGTTTAATCTCAGCCTTACCACAGGATACGTGCCCAAGGAGTGGCGACGGCAACTGTGGTCCCACTCCACAAAGGCGGTGCCTCTACGGACCCTGGTAATTACCGCCCCATAAGCTTAACAAGTCTAGTCTGCAAAGCTATGGAGAGGATCATAATGGAGCTCATAAACAAAGATATAGGGGACTTGCAGACATTGGACCCGACCCAGTTTGGCTTTGTCAAGGGAAGATCATGCCTTTTGAACTTGGTTGACTTCTTGAAACAGTCACCAAGGCCATTGATGAGGAAAGGCAGTCCATACAGCCTACCTTGACCTTGCAAGGCTTTCGACACAATACCCCACTCGGTATTGTAGAAAAACTTACCAGCTTAAATGTAAACCCATATGTCACAAGATGGGTTGCAAACTGGCTTAAGGACAGAACCCACAGGGTTAGAGTTGCTGGCGCTGTGTCAGACTCCAAGCCGGTCACAAGTGGTGTCCCACAGGGCTCGGTCCTTGGCCCCCTATTGTTTGGCATCTACTACTCAGAAGTACAGGCCAACATGGGAGGACTTTGGCTGACAAAGTTTGCAGATGACTGCAAACTGGGCGCCATAGTGGAAAGTGCATCGGACACGGATATCCTTCAGAAGGGACTCACGGAAACAGATAGCTGGTGCCAGAGCCATGGCCTGAAGTTAAACGCCAAAAATGTATAGTCATACCCTTCGGGAAAAACAAGGTAACCCCAAGCTACCATATAGGTGGCAATCCACTAAGCACAGAAGAGGTTATCAGGGACCTGGGGACCCAGGTTGACAGTGGCCTTTCTTTTGACACTCACATTGCTAAAGTGGTTAGAAAGACCTTCTACATTGCCCACCTGATCTTGAAGGGATTCACATCCAGATCTAGTGAGGTCATTGTTCCCCTGTACTCTTCACTTATCAGACCAATGATCGAGTACAATGCCCCATTCGGGATGTATCTCACCCGACATCTGCAGCAATTGGAGAGACCCCAAAAGTTCCTCACCAAAAGGATAAAGGGACTCCAAAATCTGTCATATGCTGCCAGATTGAAGAAACTCCAGCTCTATTCAGTCGCATACCGTCTGCTCAGAGGTGACATGTGCCTGACATACAAGGCCATGTCCAACCCGAATTAATGGACATGCTCCACCTCAAAAATCCAAATCCACCAAAACCACTAGAGCAAGCGACTTAAACCTTAGCACGGATATAAATAGGACGTGCTGGAGGGATAGATTTATCACTCAGAGACTCCCTATGCTGTGGAATAAAATCCCGGTCCATGTGAGGCAGAGCACCTCGCTGACTCTGTTCAAGAGAAATCTAGACCTGTGGATGGGAGATCGTAGGTTTACCCCAGGAATCATCTCTGTGTCACTGCTGGACAGAGGCACAACAAACTAATGGGCACAGTATTTTTTCATATAAGGGGTGGCGTAAGCCACAATAATTTGGGCTAGGCTTATAAATGCCTTTGGGCAGATAGCCTAGTATAAACCTATGAACCTATGAACCTAAGAGCCAGAATTGAGTTGTCCATTTGTGGGGTGTATTGTACCCTATGTTCCTGCAGCGTTTCAGCCTCCCAGCTTTACCCCTCTTGGGGTAAATCAAATTTTTAAGGGGTGTTTTTCTGTATGTAGAACAGGCTGGAAATACGAAGAGAAAGCTAAAAACAGGAAATGGTCATACTGAAAAAAGAGGTAATGCCACCACCAGGATTGCAGTGCCCTTTTGTAGCGTGCATAATACCCTGTGTATCTGTAGAGTTTCAGCCTCCTAGCTTTACCCCTCTTAGAGAAAATCAAGTTTTCATTTTTTCTTGATGTAGAAATAAACATTGTAAACTTGATTTTCTCCAAGATGGGTATAGCAAGGAGACTGAAACTCTACAGGTACAGAGGGTACTATGCACGCTATACAAGGCAAAGCAATTCTATCTCTCTCTCTCTCTCTCTGTCTCTCTCTCTCTGTGTTTCTCTGTCTCTGTGTGTGTGTCTCTCTCTCTCTCTCTGTCTTTCTCTCCCTCTGTGTCTCTATCTCTCTCCGAGTGTGTCTCTCTGCCTCTGTGTCTTTCTCTGTACCTCTGCCTCTCTCTTACTCTCTCGGTCTCTGTGTGTGTGTCTCTCTCTCTGTCTCTCCATGTCTGTGTGTGTGTGTCTCTGTCTCTCACTCTCTGCCTCTCTCTCTCCTTCTCTCTGTCCCCCCCCGTGTGTGTGTGTATGTGATTCTCTCTCTCTCTCTCTCTCTCTCTCTTTCCCTCTCTCTCTCTTTCTGTCTCTCTCTGTCTCTCTCTCTCTCTGTCTCTCTAAAAACAGTAAATGGTTATACTGAAAGAAGAAGAAGTAATGCTAGAGCAGGATTGCAGCTCCCTTTTGTAGGGCACATAGTAACCTGTGTACCTGTAGAGTCTCAGCCTTCTAGCTTTAGCCTTCTTGGACAAAATCAGGTTTTCAAGGGGTTATTTGCTCTATGTAGAATAGGCTGAAAATGCATAAGGAAAGCCAAAATGAGTAAACTGTCATACTGAACGAAGATGTAATGCCAGAGCCAAGATTGGAGTGCCCTTTTGTAGGGTGTATACTACCCTGTGTACCTGTAGAGTTTCTGCCTGCTTGCGTTACCCCACTCGGAGAAAATCAAGTTTTCAAGGCATATCTTTCTGTATCCAGAATAGGCTGGAAATGCATAGGGAAAGCTAAAAACAGGAAACAGTCATAC
>NC_056731.1:467904053-467914053 GCF_019279795.1 Protopterus annectens
TGTGTGTGCATCTCTCTGTCTTTCTCTCTGTCTCTGTATGGGTGTGTCTCTCTGTCTCATTCTCTGTGTGCGTCTGTCTCTCTCTCTGTGTCTCTGTCCATCTTTCTCTGTCTTTTACTCTTTCTCTGTGTCTCTCTGTCTCTCTGTGTTCCTCTCTCTCAGTCTTTATCTCTCTCTATGTCTCTCTCTCTCTTGCAGTCTTTCACCCTCAGTGTGTGTGTGTGTGTGTGTGTGTGTGTGTGTGTGTGTGTGTGTGTATGTGTGTGTGTGTGTGTGTGTGTTTCTTTCTCTCTCTGTAACTCTGTGTGACTCTCTCTCTCTCTCTCTCTCTTCCTCTGTGTCTCTCCCTCTCTCTCTCTCTCTCTTTGTCTCTCCCTCTGTGTGTGTCCTGTTCTCTTTCTGTCTCCTGCTCTCTTTGTTTCTCTGTCAGTGAGTCTATCCCTCTCTGTGTCTTTCTCTCTCTCCGTCCCTGTCTCTGTTTCTCTGCCCCTCTCTCCTCTGTGTGTGTGTGTGTGTGTGTGTGTGTGTGTCTCTCTCGCTATAGGTATGTGTGTGTGTGTGTATATATATATATATATATCTATATATATATATATATATATCTATATATATATATATATATATATATATGACAAACAAATCCAGAACTGGCTGAAGGTATAGTCCACAAATAAAATGAACAAAGTTAGGCAAAAGCGATCAAATAACAGCCAAAACTGCCAAATGTAAAGAGTCAAAGAATCCAGGTTTTAATCAATGTGGCGCTTCATGGTTCACCGCTTCATCAGACATACATAAAAATGGCATCACTTCCTTCATTAAATAGTTCAAATATGCATATGTTATATCCTGTTAAAATTTGTCATATCCTGTTAGAATTTTAAAGACACAACACCACTAAAAATATTTATGTATAATATATATGACAAAAAAGTGTCAAATAAAAATAAAAATACTTATCAAACAATACATTGAATAAAAATTAAAATTATCAAAAAATATATGTATATACATTATCTGAGCGATCTAGCTTTCAACACAGGTTTCAACGGCACATGATCGTTCAGGCCCCTGCCTCGATGCGCCGCTAACCTTAATATCCATCTGACCTCAGAGAGCTCTGTAGTATTCACTAGATCACCTCCTCTTGGACTTTCAAAATGAACACAGGGAACCTGAAACAAAAAAACATGTCCTGCAAAAGACAGCATATGTTTGGCTATTGCACTATATGTCTCTAGTCTATTAAAGCAATATAGATGGTCCCTTATACGCTCACGTAGGCGATTCGTTTGCCAACATAGAACATATAGCACTGTTGGCAACATGCCACATAGACTATATTCTTAGTGCTACAATCTGAATAACATCTAAGATCCCAAAGGCGTCCATCATTTGGATTTCTAAAAAACCTGGAAGTATCAATATATGCGCATTGGTGGCAGGACCCACATTTATGTGTCCCTAGATCATTGACTGGTCTATCATTAAACACATTGAGAGACAACTTGGGAAAACAAAGATGCTGTTTAAGGTTCTTCAGGTTACTGAAGACATAATGTGGGCAGTTCCCAACAACGCGCTGTGTATCACTATTGGCAGTGAGAATGTTCCAGTTGTCACATATCACCTGCTGTACAAAAGACACATTCTTGCCATATGGTAGAATCAAAGGAGTCTGTGAAGAAAAAGTGGGTACTCTAGGACCCACATGTGAGTTGGAAAAATATGGTCTACCTTTGTGTGGCCTAAGTTTAATAACATTACTATAAATACAATCTATATTGTTGTCATCGTAACCTCTATGCAAAAAACTCTGTCTCAATTTTAGTAGTTCAGATGTAAATGAACAGTCATCTGAACAAAGGCGTGAAATCCTAAGTGCTTGACCCTTGACAATATTGTCAAAGGTCCTCGGGTGGTGCATGCTACCTGTAGAAAGAAATGAAGCTCTGTAGCAGGGTTTCCTGAATACTTTAGTGTGTAAAGATTCATTGTCCCTATATACAGTGACATCCAAATAATTGATGGAATCTGTGGAATGCTCCATTGTGAACTTCAAAAAGCCCTCCAATCCATTCACATACTCAAAAAAGGACTCAAGGGCACCGGCTGTGCCATGCCAAAGGAGAAAGAGGTCATCAACAAAGCGTCTGTAAAGGCGATGTTGGTGCATGTCAACATGACCTCTCTCTCCCAGGCTACCATGACTAAATTGGCATAAGAATTGGCACAGCCAGTGGTCTGTCTGTAATGGCTGTCCAAGAAGACAAAATAATTGTTCTCCAGGACTGTCTCAAGCAGCAAACTCAGAAAATCAGCCTCAGTAGCTGTAAGAGTTTCACACATTAATTTTCTAACCAAGTCAATTCCTATATTGTTAGGGATGCACGTAAATAATGATGTTACATCCATAGTAACGAACTGTACACCATCTAAACTTTCCATAGCTTGAACACATTGATACAAATCACTTAAGAATTGACTGGTGTCTCTAAGGACATAAGTAAACTGTGCTAGAATCTGTTTGAGCTTACAATCCAAGTACACAGAAAGGGGTTCTGTAAGCCACCCCTCTCCAGCAACAATGGGCCTAAGAGGGGGTGAGGTACCATTTTTATGAATCTTTGGGAGTCCATTAATGGAGGGGACTACAGGAAACTGCACAACAAAATAATCAAAGAGATCATTAGTCAACAATCCTAGAGATCTACATTCAGACAACATATTATAGATATTCAATTGACAACTTTCAACAGCCTTTTGAGTCACAACTTCATATGCATCAGTCATTAACATATCAAGCATGGAGCTCAGATAGAAGCTGCGGTCCATAACAACTGTCGAGCCGCCCTTGTCGGCAGGCCGTATAATAATTCTGTCATTCGCCTTTAAGTCTGAAAGTGCTGTAAACTCAGCATTAGTCAAATTATCACGCAAATCAAAAAATGTAGAGGTGGAAGTACTGTATAGGTCTCTCTCAACCGCAGTAAGAAAGAGTTCTAAATCAGGTGCTAAACGTGGATTTAATAAACTTTTCTTTTTAAAAGGTCTTTGCTCACCTCCAATATTTGAGTCCTGAAAAAGCAATTTTAAGTTGACACTCCTAAGAAACATCCTGATAGCCAGGATGTTATCACTAACATCCACTCGCTTACTGGGAATGAAAGTTAGTCCTTTGGCAAGTACTGAAGATTCCGCTTCCATAAGTACATGGTCAGAAATATTCCATATCAATGACTCTGCCCCCATCGTTGCTTGTGCGGGCGATTGTTGGACTCCATGCTGGCTTCCTTGACTCCACCACCATGTGGCTCCAGTTCTATTGACCTCTTCCTGCCTATCCGAATCGGAAGAGGAGCGTTTGGAAAAACCTGTTGCTCGTCAGTGCGAAGATTCTCCAAATGTATCTTACGTCTGACTACTGTGCTGGTACGAACAGCTTCCCCGTGTTCCTCTTCCAGTGGCATGGAACGAGACTCGGCTGGGGTGAAGTAGACAGAAGTAACCAACTTGGGGGTTATTACTTCCTCATCTGGTTTATCGGAGGCAGAAGCAACTGTCCCATTGCTGGTGCCTTGCGTGGTTAGTTGATGTTTGATAGACTTCTGACCAATGGAATCGCTGGCATGTACAGACCCATGATCTAAAAATACCGTAGATTCTGTGGGAGTGGTCCGCGTGGGTTGGACAGGCAATGTAGCTAATCTATTGTTAACAGGCTGTTGTGAAATCGCAGCATTCTTAGGCCACATAAACACATTATTGTTAGCAAAATCTCTCTTATCTCTGGAGAGTTTCTTCTTCTTCTGTAAAATTAAATTGTTACCATACCTGTTGATCCTGTCCATCAACTCATGCAAGAAAATGTCAGCAGAGTCTGTGCCTAGGAGGCCTATAAGCTGTTGCTGTTGTTCACTTAACAAATCAAGAAGATCATCCTCCTTCGGTCTGAAAAAATCTATAAGAAGTTCCATATATGCTGTGCTAGCTTGTAGGTTGATTTTCTGCCAACAAATCAATAATTCCGGAAAAGCAGTTCCATAAGTTGGCATATTAAGTATGCGAAGGCCTCTGGGGATAACTTTGCATTGAATACTAGCTTCAAGATGGTACCGCTGGCTTTACAACCTTTTAAATCTAAAGAGATTGTTCTCCATATCTCTTTTCAGTTGCCTAGCCAAAATTTCAGTGTCGGCATCCACAACTTCAGTGTTAAATGTCTCTGAACTATCAGAGGACAATAAAGGATTAGCAAAATCAACCAAACAGTTCTTAATAGGACCCACAGATCCTAAGCGTACTTGCTCCTGATGGGTACTCGCTCCCGGTGCATTCGAATCAGCCACAGCTTCCATACCTTCACCAAAAAACAGCACAAATGCAAAAACAAACCCAGAAACCTCAGCAAGGTATGAACCAAACAAATCCCAGAACTGTGCTGAAGGTATAGTCCACAAATAAAATGAACAAAGTTAGGCAAAAACGATCAAATAACAGCCAAAAACTGCCAAATGTAAAGAGTCAAAGAATCCAGGTTTTAATCAATGTGAGCGCTTTAGCAGTTCACCGCTTCATCAGACATACATAAAAATGGCATCACTTCCTTCATTAAATAGTTCAAATATGCATATGTCATATCCTGTTAAAATTTGTCATATCCTGTTAGAATTTTAAAGACACAACACCACTAAAAATATTTATGTATAATATATATGACAAAAAAGTGTCAAATAAAAATAAAAATACTTGTCAAACAATACATTGAATAAAAATTAAAATTATCAAAAATATATATATATGTATATACATTATCTGAGCGATCTAGCTTTCAACACAGGTTTCAACGGCACATGATCGTTCAGGCCCCTGCCTCGATGTGCCGCTAACCTTAATATCCATCTGACCTCAGAGAGCTCTGTAGTATTCACTAGATCACCTCCTCTTGGACTTTCAAAATGAACACAGAGAACCTGAAACAAAAAAACATGTCCTGCAAAAGACAGCATATGTTTGGCTATAGCACTATATGTCTCTAGTCTATTAAAGCAATATAGATGGTCCCTTATACGCTCACGTAGGGAGTGATTCGTTTTGCCAACATAGAACATATAGCACTGTTGGCAACATGCCACATAGACTATATTCTTGGTGCTACAATCTGAATAACATCTAAGATCCCAAAGGCGTCCATCATTTAATGTATAATGTATATACATATATATATATTTTTTGATAATTTTAATTTTTATTCAATATATTGTTTGATAAGTATTTTTATTTTTATTTGACACTTTTTTGTCATATATATTATACATAAATATTTTTAGTGGTGTTGTGTCTTTAAAATTCTAACAGGATATGACAAATTTTAACAGGATATGACATATGCATATTTGAACTATTTAATGAAGGAAGTGATGCCATTTTTATGTATGTCTGATGAAGCGGGTGAACTGCGAAAGCTCACATTGATTAAAACCTGGATTCTTTGACTCTTTACATTTGGCAGTTTTTGGCTGTTATTTGATCGTTTTTGCCTAACTTTGTTCATTTTATTTGTGGACTATACCCTCAGCCAGTTCTGGGATTTGTTTGGTTCATACCTTGCTGAGGTTTCTGGGTTTGTTTTTGCATTTGTGCTGTTTTTTGGTGAAGGTATGGAAGCTGTGGCTGATTCGAACGCACCGGGAGCAAGTACCCATCAGGAGCAAGTACGCTTAGGATCTGTGGGTCCTATTAAGAACTGTTTGGTTGATTTTGCTAATCCTTTATTGTCCTCTGATAGTTCAGAGACATTCAACACTGAAGTTGTGGATGCCGACACTGAAATTTTGGCTAGGCAACTGAAAAGAGATATGGAGAACAATCTCTTTAGATTTAAAAGGTTGCAAAGCCAGTGGTACCATCTTGAAGCTAGTATTCAATGCAAAGTTATCCCCAGAGGCCTTCGCATACTTAATATGCCAACTTATGGAACCGCTTTTCCGGAATTATTGATTCGTTGGCAGAAAATTAACCTACAAGCTAGCACAGCATATATGGAACTTCTTATAGATTTTTTCAGACCGAAGGAGGATGATCTTCTTGATTTGTTAAGTGAACAACAGCAACAGCTTATAGGCCTCCTAGGCACAGACTCTGCTGACATTTTCTTGCATGAGTTGATGGACAGGATCAACAGGTATGGCAACAATTTAATTTTACAGAAGAAGAAGAAACTCTCCAGAGATAAGAGAGATTTTGCTAACAATAATGTGTTTATGTGGCCTAAGAATGCTGCGATTTCACAACAGCCTGTTAACAATAGATTAGCTACATTGCCTGTCCAACCCACGTGGACCACTCCCGCAGAATCTACAGTATTTTTAGATCATGGGTCTGTACATGCCAGCGATTCCATTGGTCAGAAGTCTATCAAACATCAACTAACCACGCAAGGCACCAGCAATGGGACAGTTGCTTCTGCCTCCAATAAACCAGATGAGGAAGTAATAACCCCCAAGTTGGTTACTTCTGTCTACTTCACCCCAGCCAAGTCTCGTTCCATGCCACTGGAAGAGGAACACGGGGAAGCTGTTCATACCAGCACAGTAGTCAGACGTAAGATACATTTGGAGAATCTTCGCACTGACGAGCAACAGGTTTTTCCAAACGCTCCTCTTCCGATTCGGATAGGCAGGAAGAGGTCAATAGAACTGGAGCCACATGGTGGAGTCAAGCACAAGGAAGCCAGCATGGAGTCCAACAATTGCCCGCACAAGCAACGATGGGGGCAGAGTCGTTGATATGGAATATTTCTGACCATGTACTTACGGAAGCGGAATCTTCGGTACTTGCCAAAGGACTAACTTTCATTCCCAGTAAGCGAGTGGATGTTAGTGATAACATCCTGGCTATCAGGATGTTTCTTAGGAGTGTCAACTTAAAATTGCTTTTTCAGGACTCAAATATTGGAGGTGAGCAAAGACCTTTTAAAAAGAAAAGTTTATTAAATCCACGTTTAGCACCTGATTTAGAACTCTTTCTTACTGCGGTTGAGAGAGACCTATACAGTACTTCCACCTCTACATTTTTTGATTTGCGTGATAATTTGACTAATGCTGAGTTTACAGCACTTTCAGACTTAAAGGTGAATGACAGAATTATTATACGGCCTGCCGACAAGGGCGGCTCGACAGTTGTTATGAACCGGAGCTTCTATCTGAGCTCCATGCTTGATATGTTAATGACTGATGCATATGAAGTTGTGACTCAAAAGGCTGTTGAAAGTTGTCAATTGAATATCTATAATATGTTGTCTGAATGTAGATCTCTAGGATTGTTGACTAATGATCTCTTTGATTATTTTGTTGTGCAGTTTCCTGTAGTCCCCTCCATTAATGGACTCCCAAAGATTCATAAAAATGGTACCTCACCCCCTCTTAGGCCCATTGTTGCTGGAGAGGGGTGGCTTACAGAACCCCTTTCTGTGTACTTGGATTGTAAGCTCAAACAGATTCTAGCACAGTTTACTTATGTCCTTAGAGACACCAGTCAATTCTTAAGTGATTTGTATCAATGTGTTCAAGCTATGGAAAGTTTAGATGGTGTACAGTTCGTTACTATGGATGTAACGTCGTTATTTACGTGCATCCCTAACAATATAGGAATTGACTTGGTTAGGAAATTAATGTGTGAAACTCTTACAGCTACTGAGGCTGATTTTCTGAGTTTGCTGCTTGAGACAGTCCTGGAGAACAATTATTTTGTCTTCTTGGACAGCCATTACAGACAGACCACTGGAGTAGCCATGGGCACCAGCTGTGCCAATTCTTATGCCAATTTAGTCATGGTAGCCTGGGAGAGAGAGGTCATGTTGACATGCACCAACATCGTCTTTTACAGACGTTTTGTTGATGACCTCTTTCTCCTTTGGCATGGCACAGCTGGTGCCCTTGAGTCCTTTTTTGAGTATGTGAATGGATTGGAGGGCTTTTTGAAGTTCACAATGGAGCATTCCACAGATTCCATCAATTATTTGGATGTCACTGTATATAGGGACAATGAATCTTTACACACTAAAGTATTCAGGAAACCCTGCTACAGAGCTTCATTTCTTTCTACAGGTAGCATGCACCACCCGAGGACCTTTGACAATATTGTCAAGGGTCAAGCACTTAGGATTTCACGCCTCTGTTCGGATGACTGTTCATTTACATCTGAACTACTAAAATTGAGACAGAGTTTTTTGCATAGAGGTTACGATGACAACAATATAGATTGTATTTATAGTAATGTTATTAAACTTAGGCCACACAAAGGTAGACCATATTTTTCCAACTCACATGTGGGTCCTAGAGTACCCACTTTTTCTTCACAGACTCCTTTGATTCTACCATATGGCAAGAATGTGTCTTTTGTACAGCAGGTGATATGTGACAACTGGAACATTCTCACTGCCAATAGTGATACACAGGTCGTTGTTGGGAACTGCCCACATTATGTCTTCAGTAACCTGAAGAACCTTAAACAGCATCTTTGTTTTCCCAAGTTGTCTCTCAATGTGTTTAATGATAGACCAGTCTATGATCTAGGGACACATAAATGTGGGTCCTGCCACCAATGCATATATTGATACTTCCAGGTTTTTTAGAAATCCAAATGATGGACGCCTTTGGGATCTTAGATGTTATTCAGATTGTAGCACTAAGAATATAGTCTATGTGGCATGTTGCCAACAGTGCTATATGTTCTATGTTGGCAAAACGAATCGCTCCCTAGCGCAGCGTATGGGGGACCATCTATATTGCGTTAATAGACTAGAGGCATATAGTGCTATAGCCAAACATATGCTGTCTTTTGCAGGACATGTTTTTTTGTTTCAGGTTCTCTGTGTTCATTTTGAAAGTCCAAGAGGAGGTGATCTAGTGAATACTACAGAGCTCTCTGAGGTCAGATGGATATTAAGGTTAGCGGCACATCGAGGCAGGGGCCTGAACGATCATGTGCCGTTGAAACCTGTGTTGAAAGCTAGATCGCTCAGATAATGTATATACATATATATATATATATATATATTTTGATAATTTTAATTTTTATTCAATGTATTGTTTGATAAGTATTTTTATTTTTGACACTTTTTTGTCATATATATTATACATAAATATTTTTAGTGGTGTTGTGTCTTTAAAATTCTAACAGGATATGACAAATTTTAACAGGATATGACATATGCATATTTGAACTATTTAATGAAGGAAGTGATACCATTTTTATGTATGTCTGATGAAGCGGGTGAACCGCGAAAGCGCTCACATTGATTAAAACCTGGATTCTTTGACTCTTTACATTTGGCAGTTTTTGGCTGTTATTTGATCATTTTTGCCTAACTTTGTTCATTTTATTTGTGGACTATACCTTCAGCCAGTTCTGGCATTTGTTTGGTTCATACCTTGCTGAGGTTTCTGGGTTTGTTTTTGCATATATATATATATATATATATATATATATATATATATATATATGAGTGTCTCCATCTCTCTCTCTCTCTCTCTCTCTCTTTCTCTCTGTCTTCAGGTATCTCTCTCTCTCTCTCTCTGTCTCCCTCTCTCTGTGTGTTTCTGTCTGTCCCTGTCTGTCCCTCTCTCTGTCTCTCTGTCTGTCACTCTCTCTCATTTTGTCTATCTCTTTCTCTCCATGCCTGTGTGTGTCTCTCTGTCTGTCTCTGTCACTGTGTGTGTGTCTCTCTCTTTCTCTATGAGTCTATCCCTGTATGTGCCTCTCTCTGTGTCTCTGTCTCTATGTCTCTTTTGTCTCTCCATGTTTCTCTCTTTCTTTGTGTTTTTCTCTCTCTCTCTTTCTCTTTCTCTTTCTCCCTCTCACTCTGTATCTGTGTGTGTGTCTCTCTGTCTGTGTCTGTGTCTCTCTCTCTCTGTATCACTCTCTCTCTCTGTGTCTCTGTCTTTCTGTCTTTCTCTCTCTCTCTCTGAGTCTATCCCTCTCTGTGTCTGTCTGTCTC
>NC_056731.1:467916553-467921553 GCF_019279795.1 Protopterus annectens
TCTATCTTTGTGTATCTCTCTTTCTCGCTCTCTCTGTGACTTGCTGTCTCTGTGTATGTGACTCTCTCTCTCTCTCTCTGCCTCTCAGAGAGTCTATCCCTGTCTGTGTCTGTCTCTGTATGTCTCTCTCTCTGTCTCTCTCTGTATGTCTCTCTCTGTCTTTGTCTGTCTCTATCTGTGTGTGTGTGTCTCTGTATCTATGTATCTGTGTATCTCTCTCTCTCTCTCTGGATCTCTTTCTCTCTCTGTCTTTCTGTCTCTTGCTGTCTGTCTCTCTCTCTCTCCGTGTGTGTGTGTGTGTGTGTGTGTGTGTGTGTGTGTGTGTGTGTGTGTGTGTGTGTGTCTCTCTTTGTGTCTCTCTCTCTCTGTCTGTCTCTCTCTTTCTCTCTGTCTCTAAAATCAGTAAATGGTCGTACTGAAAGAATAAGTAATGCCACAATCAGGACTGCAGTGCCCTTTTATAGGGTGTATAGATAGTACCATGTGAACCTGTAGAGTTTCAGCCTCCTAGCTTTACCCCTCTTTGAGAAAATCAACTTTTCAAGTGGTATTTTACTCTGAGTAGAATAGGCTGGAAGTACATAGGGGAAGCTAAAAAGAGTAAATGGTCATACTGAAAGTAGTAATGCTAGAGCCAGGATTGCAGTGCCCTTTTGTGGTGTATATAGTACCCTGTGTACCTATAGAGGTTCATCCTCCCAGCTTTACTTCTGTTGGAGAAAATCATCACGTTTTCAAGGGGTGTTTTCCTGTATGTAGTACAGGCTGGAAATGCAAAGGGAAAGCTGAAAACAGGAAACGGTCATACAGAAAGAAGAAGTAATGTCACTGCCAGGATTGCAGTTCCCTTCTGTAGCATACATAATGTCCTGTGTACCTGTAGAGTTTCATCCTCCTAGCATTTACCCCTCTTGGAGAAAATCAAGTTTTCAAGGGGTATTTTTCTCTATGTAGAATAAACATTGGAAACTTGATTTTCTCCAAGAGGGGTATAGCTAGGAGGCTGAACTTTCTCTCTCTCTCTCTGTCTCTTTCTCTCTCTCTGCCTCTCTTGTTTCTCTCTCTCTCTCCGTTTCTCTCTCTCTCTCTTGCTCTCCCTCTCTCTCTCTCCCCAAGTGTGTCTCTCTGTCTCTCTCTCTCTCTCTCTACTTCTGCCTAGAGTCTCAGCCTCCTAGCTTTACCCCTGTTTGAGAAAATTACATTTTCAAGCACTATTTTTCTCTATGTAGATTAGGCTGGAAAGGCATAGGGAAGCTAAAACAAAAAGAGCAAACAGTCATACTGAAAGAAGAAGTAATGCCAGAGTCAGGATTGTGGTGTACTTTTGTAGGGTGTATAGTACCCTATGTACCTGTAGTGTTTTAGCCTCCTAGCTTTACCCTTCTTGGAAAAAACAAGTTTTCAAAGGGTATTTTTCTCTGTGTAGAATAGGCTGGAAATGCATAGGGAAAGCTAAGAAGAGTAAATGGTCATACTGAAAGTAGTAGTAATGCCAGAGCCAGGATTGCAGTGCCCTTTTGTTGTGTATATAGTACCCTGTGTACCTGTAGAGGTTCAGCCACCTAGCTTTACCCCTTTTGGAGAAAATCAAGTTTTCAAGGGGTATTTTCTCTATATAGATTAGGCTGGAAATGCATAGAGAAGCTAGAAAAAAAGAGCAAACAGTCATACTGAAAGAAGTAATGCCAGCGCCAAGAGTGTGATGTCTTTTTGTTGGATGTATAGTACCCTATGTACCTGTAGAGTTTCAGCCTCCTAGTTTTACCCCTCTTGGAGAAAATCAAGTTTTCAAGGGGTATTTTTTCTATGTAGAATAAACATTGGAAACTTGATTTTCTACAAGAGGGGTATAGCTAGGAAGCTGAAACTCTACAGATGCAGATGGTACTATGCACCCTACACAAGGGTAATGCAGTTCTGGCTCTGTATGTCTGTCTGTCTCTCTCTCTCTCTAAAAAAGGTAGACGATCATACTGAAAGAAGTAATGCCAGAGCAAGATTTCAGTTCCCTTTTGTAGGGTGCATATTAACCTGTGTACCTGTAGAGTTTCCACTTCCTAGCTTTACCCCTCTTGGACAAAATCAAGTTTTCAGGGGTATTTTTCTGTATGTAGAATAGGCTGGAACTGCATAAAGAACGCCAAAAAGAGTAAACAGTCATACTGAAAGAGGAAGTAATGCCAGACAGCCAAGATTTGAGAGCCCGTTTGTAGGGTGTATACCACTCTGTGCACATGTAAAGTTTCAGCCTGGTAGCTTTATCCCTCTTGGAAAAAATCAAGTTTTCAAGGGGTATTTTTCTATATGTAGAATAGGCTGAAAATGCCTAGGGAATGCTTTAAACAGTAAATGGTCATACTGAAACAAGATGTAATGCCAGAGCCAAGATTGCAGTACCTTGTTATAGAGTGTATAGTACCCTGTGTAGCTGTAGAGTTTCAGCCTCCTAGCTTTACCCCTTTTGGAGAAAAGCAAGTTTTCAAGGGGTGTTTTTCTGTACGTTGAATCGGCTGGAAATGTAAAA
Organism: Protopterus annectens; assembly: GCF_019279795.1. Lineage (NCBI taxonomy): Eukaryota > Metazoa > Chordata > Ceratodontiformes > Protopteridae > Protopterus > Protopterus annectens. Next base: position 467,919,078 of record NC_056731.1, read on the forward strand.
GGAAAGCTAAAAACAGGAAATGGTCATACTGAAAGAAATAATGTTACTGCCAGGATTGCAGTGCCTTTTGTACTGTGCATAATACCCTGTGTAAGTGTAGAGTTTCAACCTCCTAGCTTTACCCCTTTTGGAGAAAATCAAGTTTTCAAGGGGTATTTTTCTCTCTGTAGAATAAACATTGTAAACTTGACTTTCTCCAAGAAGGATAATAGTTAGGAGGCTGAAACTCTACAGATGCAGTGGGTACTATGCACCCTACACAAGGGCAATGCAATTCTGGCTCTGTATATCTCCCTCTCTCTCTCTCTCTCTCTCTCTTTGTTTCTCTCCCTCTCTCTCTCACACTCACTCTGTCTCTCTCTCACTCTATGTTTCTCTGTCACTCTCTCTCCCTCTCTCTCTCCAAATGTGTATCTTTCTGTCTGTCTCTCTCTCTCTCTCTCTCTCTGTACCACTGCCTAGAGTCTCAGCCTCCTAGCTTTACCCCTGTTGGAGAAAATCAAGTTTTAAAAAGGTATTTTCCTCTATGTAGAGTAGGCTGGAAATGCATAGGAAAAGCTAAAAACAGGAAATGGTCATACTAAAGAAGAAGTAATGCCATAGCCAGGAATCCAGTGTCCTTTTATATGGTGCATAGTGCCCTGTGCACCTGTAGTTCTTCAGCATCCTAGAATTACCCCTCTTGGAGAAAATCAAGTTTTCAAGAGGTATTTTTTTTTTATGTAGAATAAATGTTGAAAACTTCATTTTCTCCAAGAAGGGTAAAGCTAGGAGACTAAAACTCTACAGGTTCACAGGGTACTGTGCACATTACATTAAGGGCACTGTGATCCTCACTCTGTTTCTTTCTGTGTGTGTCTCTCTCTTTCTCTGTCTATATCTCTCTCTCTGTCTCTCTCTCTCTCTCTCTCTCTTTCAGTGAGTCTATCCCTCTCTCTCTCTGTCTCTCCGTCTCTCTGTGTCTCTCTGTCTGTCTCTGTCTCTTCATGTCTCTCTGTCTCTCTTTCTACATCCCTCTTTCACTCTGTTTCTCTCTCTCTCACTGTCTCTCTCCCTGTGTGTGTGTCTCTGTCTGTCTGTCTTTCTCCATCTCTCTCTCTCTCTCTCTCTCTCTGTGTTTCTCCCTCTCTTTGTCTGTCTCCCTCTGTGTATATGTATCCCTCTCTGTCACTCTCTCTCTCTCTCTCTCTCTCTCTGTATTTCTCTCTCTCTCTCTGGCCTGCTCGCTCTCCCTCTGTGTCTCTGCCCCTGTCTCCTCTCTCTCTCTCTCTCTCTCTCTGTATATATATATATATATATATATATATATATATATATATATATATATATAGATAGATATATCTGTCTTCAGGTGTCTTTCTCGCTCTGTCTCCCTCTTTCAGTGTGTGTCTCTCTTTCTCTGTCCTTCACTATTTCTAGGTCCCTCTCTATTTCTCTCTCTCTGTCTCCCTCTCAGTTTCCTCTCTCTCTCTCTCTCTCTGTCTCTCCCCCCTCTCTCTCTGTCTCTCTCGCTATCTCTCTGCATTTCTCTCTCACTGTCTCTCTCTCTCTCTCTCTCTCTCATTTTGTCTATCTCTTTCTCTCCATGACACACTCTCTCTCTCTCTGTCTGCCTGTCTCTCTCTCTGTATCTGTGTGTGTGTCTGTCTATCTGCCTCTCTCTCTCTCTGTCTCACTGTGTGTGTGTGTGTGTGTGGGGGGGGGGGGGGTGTCTCTCTCCCACTTCTCTCTCTCTGTCCCACTGTCTCTCTGTCTTTCTCTCTGTCTCTCTATCACTCTCTCTCTGTGTCTCACTGTCTCTCTCTCTCTCTCTGTCTCACTGTCTCTCTCCCTCTTTGTGTATGTCTCTCTGTTTCTCTATTTATGTCCCTGTCTCTCTCTAAAAATGGTAAATGGTCATACTGAAAGAATGAGTAATGCCAGTCTCAGGATTGCAGTGCCCTTTTGTAGGGTGTATAGTATCCTGTGTACCTGTAGAGGTTTATCCTCCTAACTTTACCCCTCTTGGACAAAATCAAGTTTTCAAGGGGTATTTTTCTCTATGTAGAATAGGTTGGAAATGCATAGTGAAAGCTAGAAACAGTCAATGGTCATACTAAAGGAAGAAGTAATGCCAGAGCCAGGATTGTGGTGCCCTTTTGTAGGGTCTATAGTACCCTGTGTTCCTGTAGACTTTTAGCCTCCTAGCTTTACCCATCTTGGAGAAAATCAAGTTTTCAAGGGGTATTTTTCTCTATGTAGTATAGGTTGAAAATGCATAGTGAAAGCTAGAAACAGTCAATGGTCATACTAAAGGAAGAAGTAATGCCAGAGCCAGGATTGTGGTGCCCTTTTGTAGGGTCTATGGTACCATGTGTACCTGTAGACTTTCAGCCTCCTAGCTTTACTCGTCTTGGAGAAAATCAAGTTTTCAAGGGGTATTTTTCTCTATGTAGATTAGGCTGGAAATGCATAGGGAAAGCTAGAAAAAAGAACA